>NC_139349.1:88673292-88835792 GCF_055883805.1 Amblyomma maculatum
TCATTTTATTTTCGTTTATTTTTTCTTAATCTTTTGTTTACTTCTTCTTCATATCGCAACCCCACGTTTTGTGTGAAGCTTTCTTCTTCTTCGTACCACAAAATCTGGCAGTTGGTAGCGAGCGCATGATCTGTGTTAACGTCCTGGTTTAATTCTCTTGTTTGTGTATTGTTTTTTGTGTATAACCATGCAGCGCCGGAAGTCTTCGGAGCGATATGGCTCCACCGTACCGGAAGAAAGAAATTTGGCTGCCACCGAGGCAGGCTTTGCAAAATAATTAGATCGCTACTCAACCCATTTGTGTTTACCTGCCCCTGGAAGTCTTTCAGGTCAACGGAAGATTATTACTGACGCCTAGCTTGAACGAAAAACAAAAAGAGCAGCGTGACATTACCGGCCGCATTTTCTCGTGCGGTTTTGATACCTATGAAAGCGAGATTGTTCAAGCGGGCTCGTATTGGACACCGGGTACCTGAACCTGCCGAAAATAATTACAGCAGATTCTTTACTGTTCGCAATATGAATACCAGCATTACTTCTCATAAGGTGAGCATAATGGAAGAGTCATAAATAAAGAGCAAATCACAGAAAGCGCGTGCACACACAGGAACAAAGGCGGGAGCAAAAGCACGCGATGCATTTTGGGAATAACAAAAACACGTTGAAGGTATTAAGCCCATAAAGTCTCACCCGTATTGTGTGTGCATAGTTTGATGTCGTTCTTAGTTTTCATAAAAGCGTCAGGTAAACAGAACACCATTCGATTCCGAGAAACAATCATCAGTAGTAAAGACTGTTTAGGATTACATTTAACTTGTTCTAATTTTCATTTTTCTCCTCCGTGAGACACAGATTCTACTAATAACTGAAGGTTTTACATATCTTGCGAAGATATCGTACGTATGAACATGAAAATGCGCCCAGAACAGTCGCGTTTCAAGCAAGCGCTTCAACACGCCGCGTGCGATACGAAATGAAGGGGGCGGTAGCGGCCGCACGCTTCGTAATGGCGGTCGAGAGGGAGAGGTGAGGAAAGGAGTTCGCGCTGCCTTTGGAATGTACAGGGGTCTTAATTTTAACTTGCTTTCAGCGACTTCTCTCTGTCATTCTGGCGTTGGTGGCGTTTTTACATGCTTGATGGATACTACAACGGGACGGGTAAACGTTAAGTGGTGTTTATGAAAGCATTCGCGTGTAGATTATCTGCGCCAGGTTTTCAGTATTTTCTTCCTGCTGGTCATGCAAAGCTCTACGCCAAGGGTAAGGATAAGACGGTTCGTGCTCGCTGAGAAACTTGGTGACGCTGTGCGCGCTCATTTTCGGACGATGCGACAATGTCGCTTCATCGCTGGGCTTCCCGGACGCATCGTGAGTGGCGGCCTGTTGTGCAGGCGGCCATACCTGCACGAACGGCGTCTCGCTGCATCGGTTTTTCAATGAACTCTGAAGGCGAGGCTTTGATTATCCTGAAAACACGTGCCGCATTCCGCAAAGCTCGCTCGGTCTGCTCCCTTTGCTGCCTGTTTTCCTTACTGCGTGGCATTAACGCACCAACGCCAACTGAATGTGCTTTATTTAGCAGGTATCCCAAATGGGTTCTATTTGTCAGTAGGCTGTTTTTTTAGTTATATGAAACTCTGAAGTTGCTATAAATTTGTAGCCTCACATTGACTGCTCTGCGACCAATGAAGAGCGACCAAAGCAGTGGAATCACGCACACCAAGACGATATTTTTATTGTAGAGAACGGAACTGTATCACCATCGATTTTCACTTCACACACGTATTACCTTCTAAATACTAACTGTCCCCATTTTGAATTTCTTACCTGATCTCTTATAGCTATGTGACAATGTGTTCTCGCGCTAGCGTTACAGTTATCCCGTACGACTTTCCTTGACGTTATATGACATTCGCTTTTTCACACATGTCAGACCATTTTATAACTTCGGCTCGTTTCGTTTCTACAAGCCACACTCGTAATTTCCTGATCACGAGGATTACATGAAGACCATGACAGACGAATAAAAGGTGGCCGCCTTTTTACACTTTAAGATTTTCAATGTCGTGAAGCATCTATTATTGTAATCGTGAGTTTATAAATACTGGCTTTCGGTGTAAAACAGCTTCATGATACGGGCCTTTAAGTGAAATCACTCAATACATGTGATTCATATTCATGTGCTTGCGGAATTCAGTTGAAGGACCCTTTTATTCAGAGAAGAATTCTATATGAATAAAAATGTTCAGCACGCCAAGTTCGGAAAAGCCTATTGACCCTGTTCGTAATTTCATTCCTTTACAGATTTCCCACGTTTCGCCTCTTTACGCAGTTTCGTTAGAAGGTGCATCTCAATGACAATTACTTCTAATGTAAATTTTCCAACTGATATTGGGCGCCGATAGTCCCTTTTGTGTGTCGTGGTGAAACAATAGCAGCATACCTGTAAGAGACCCGGAGCAATCTTCCGCATGCCACGCGCCAATAGGTTTGTTGACCTTTCACTTCTAACTTGCCGTTTCTCCTGACCTAATGTACAGATCGCGTTTTTCGACAGCGATATAACTGGCAATCAACCCCTAACAGCTAGTCGCAAGGATCTGCCACTAAAATAGTTTTAGTGTTCAGTGACTCAGTGACCTTGCAGAGTTGAATTCTTAGAAGTTTTAGCTAATCTCTATCCATGCGAAGCTTCCTCTTAAGTCTTCTACGACTTGGTCAGCTTAGCTAATTTCGCTCTTCACGTAGATCTTTAACGCATACCGTTTCGTTGGTCTCTACTATAGTTCCTTTTTAAAATGTTTGCGGACAGGAGAAAAAGTTGCCGAAGCTCTGGGGTGGCCCAAGTCCTTAATGATTCGGACGCGAAAGTCTTCCCAAATGTCAAGAAAGAACGAGTTCAGCTCTATCATAGCGGGCAGGAAAAAATCAAACGTTTTTGAAAAGAACCTTCCGAAAATTGTTATCACTGGCGGAAGCACCCCGACATGTCTTCACAAATAGCCTCCGCCCTCCGGATCTCATGATGATGTTTGCCTTCACCGCTCCCGTCCTAACTCCGAACATACTGATAGCCCTCGGGTAGAATATTGGTTCTTCGTCAGGTCCGCAGCGGAGCCGATCGGAAGGAATAACCCCCAAAACAACAGCTTTAGAAGATCAAAGAAAAAACATTGGGCATTCCTTGTCCCATTTCTTGTCACATATAGAAACTTTGACGTGCAGGAGACCCTAAGAGGCCGAGAGAACAGAAACAGAGGCAAAATGTAGAAATGGTTTCATTCAAATGAAGATTTTTACACAGAGTGAGCGAAAAAACCTGAAGTTGCGCTTTTTTTTTTGTGCTTCTGTGAGAAGGAAGAGAGAAAAGGAAGAAATGCTTGCGATTTAAAATAGCTAGCTAAGCGCAGATAGAAGGGGAGGAAGCGGAATGAGATCATGGACTGCACAATTTTGCTAGCTTTGTGATAAACCATAGGAACTGCACTAATAGCGCTGTTCCTTGGTAGGCTTCGCTGGATTCAACTTTGTTGCGTGTTACGCTCATGGGGTCATCTAAAGACACGAGCTAGTTTCTTCTTATGCTCTCTCTGTCGTGTTGCCTTTTTGTACGTTTTAGGGTTGCACTTGACGATCCACACAGAGTAAGAAAACGAAAACGAGGTCTTTGATAGAAGAAATTTTTTTTTTGAAGAACCTACAATTTTGACAATTCCTGTAGCATCCTGGTTCTCTTGTCTGTTCAACGTTTAATAAATAGCTGTTAAATCTACGGAGATAAAAAGTAAATACAGGTTGAAATTCCTAAAATATTTCCGATCTGTTTAGTTGCCTTCTAAATGCATATTTCAATTTTTTATTGCTCTTGTTTCTTGACCTCACTGATGCGGACTCTAACACATTTATTTGCTCTCTTACCCCATATATATAATGTAGTGATGTTTCAGCGAAGAGTGCTCAAGAGAGAGAGACCTCGTAAACTAATAGCGCAAGGCTTTAGTCAAGAACTCAATCTCGCTTCGTACGCTCGCAGCGCGGCTGCTGGAAGTGCTCAATTTTCTCTTTAATTTACCCCCGGCGGAATATTAGCCATTGTGGCGGCTCCCGCCTATAACACACATTTGTCACAGTACGGCTTGAATCGGCAAGCAGGTTGGTTACCTCGGCTGAGATCAGTCACAGGCTTCATGGATTCCACGATGTAGTTGACATAGAGAAGAGCGCTCGAGGATGTGATAGGCTCCAGATATTAGGCAGAAATTTGGAGGAGAGGCCGGGTGTGGTAGATTGCATGTCATCCAAACAAGAGAGTCGGAGTTGAAGGTGTGAGGACTTTGGGTAGAGTCAAAACGGGATTTTGGACGTCCCTGCTTTCCGACGTCAACGATCTTGCAAGCTGACAGCGATCCTACGCACGATGGAAGCTTCAGAGACAGTGGCGCATTCGGACGCGTCAGGACGAGGAGAAGGGATCTTGTCCAGCAAGGAAAGAGAGTCTCGGCCGTAGAGAAGAAAACTGTGAGAAAACAGTAGTTGTCTGCGCGGCGGCAGAACGAACCGTAGAAGCCGGTCCCAGTTGGGATGATAAGGCGCGGCGGCGTACATGGCGAGAATGCCGCTCAAGGTGCAGTTAAACTTTTCTGTCAAACCATTCGTCTCTGGATGGTATGCCAATGCAGCCCGTTGAGTGATGTTATATTTTTGCAATAATCTACAACCGCTGACAGAAAGACGCGCCCTCTGCCGCTCTGGCCCTTGTCGAGGGGCAAGGAAAATACCGCATCGAGTCGACTAAGATGTGGGTGCTAGACTTGCGACATTGTAAATTGGCGTAGGAGCGGACGCACTTGCTAACATAGGTAAGCATACCATGTCAGTAATAGTGCAGGTGAAATCGTGTGTATGTTTTGAAAGCGCCAGCATGAGCCTACTGTGGGTCATCACAAATTATAGTGCAGAATTTTTATTTTGGATGTGCTGGGGTGACAAGCAGCCACTTCCGGAGGTCAGAAGTGTAGTTGCGGGGGTAGGCTAGTGGCCATTGCGAATGGCGAAGTGAGCAGCCTGGCGTCGGATAGCTTGAGGTACAGGTGCGGCCGACGGTTTGAGAGCAAGCTGATAAGACGAGCTATAAAACGATCTCTTCGTTATACGGCATTGTTGTGCAATCGAAGCGTCAACGAAGAGCAGTCGACGAATGAACGGCAGGTGCTGAGAGGTGGTAGGAGTGATCGGGACAAGGCGTCGGCATCGTTGTGCTTCCGGTCAGAGCACAGATGCTCACAGCCGGGCAAATTACTCTAGAGGAAAAATCTTTGAACGCCTTTCTAACATCGTCCCTACCTACACATCAATTCACCGTGGTCTTTGTCTGTGAGACCAATCCTCCTTCCAGACGTGAGAGTAAGCATTGCCGTTTCTCCTTGCACATGACATGCGCGATGCACACAGGTGGAACTGCTTGAACATAATTAAGAATAATTGAATTTTGTGGCTGGTTCATCATGGCCACTAGAAGTTGCGAGCAACAACGCTACATAAAAAGAACAGTGACAAGGTAGATTTTCATCGCGAGATATCACTTGCTATAATGGTTTGAAAACTGAGTGAACGGAATTTCTAACACTGTCATCAGATCGAATGCGAGCTGTCCAGGTGAAAGATGGAGGTAACATAAGCACTTCAATTGCACCTGGAAATTAAAGGGTGATGCTCAGGTAATAATAACTTGTGAATGGCACAGCCGCTATGTAGTGTATTATTGACGTTTCTGGTTGTTGTTGGCAATGTAAACAAGGCTCTGAGGAATATATTTTGTTTTTAATTTCTTTTCAGAATAGTTGGAGTGAACATATCGGGGGCCACTACGTTATCTATAATTATCCGGTGAGCCTAAAGAAAGCTATCGAACCTCGAAAACTAGGTCTATTGTCAATTCTATTAACACCAGCCGATATCCTTTTTCACAAAGTCTTTTCAAGCTGATATCCTTTTCTCTCTTTGCATGCCATTGCTTGTGCGCAAAGCATTTAAACTTCTAGGACTTATTTTTATCAACTATGTCTTCTATTGCGAAAATGCGTACATAACCGGGGTTTTGCAACTTGACGAAAGGTAAAAGCATACAGGAAGACACAAACTCGACAGATGACTCTTTTACCTTTCGTAAAGTTGCAATGCACCATCTAGTCTATTTTCAAGTTTTGTTAAACCGTGTTTATGTTATTTACCTAGGGGGTAAAACTAAATAGATACGTATTAACAGCAGCAATGAAAGGACGTTTGATGAATGGAGAAAAGCTGTCTTTATCCATTTACACGTATTGCCATTCACACTTCCATGAGGGCAAATTATGTAATCTGGACGGATAATGAGTATAGAGATAAATTCGCTGAGAAGAGCAAATCGTATAAAATAAAGAAAACACAACTAATGCAAAGAAAAATTCAAAAATATGATTCTATTTAGATTTATCCGTGATAGAAAGGAATGTTTGATAGAGTATTTGAACATGTTTCAATTCGAAACAGAAGTACACAGCGGCGCATATCCACAAACATAAGTTCGAAACAAATGGCTCTTTCAAGCATGCTATAGTGAAGAGCATGACACTCGTATTCATAAATACGAAAAGCTTTTACGATGCCGGAGGGGCAGCCTGCCCGTATATTGTCGTTGCGGTTGCAATTCTCATGTCACTTGCAAGCATGCAGCCATGTTTGTGAATGAAAGAGTTGATGTATTCATGAGTCTACGACAAAAAGGTAGATGCGTTTCGCGTCTAGCTTTGTTGTGAAAGGTTTAAGAATACATCAACCCTTTAATTCGCAAACATGACTGCATGCTTGATGTGCCCTGAGAATTGTAACCTCGACGACAATATACGGGCAGGCGGCCCCTCCGGCCCTAACTACACCGATTATGTACCTAATTTTTAGTTGCCTGCAAAGAGAAGCGGCATTTTACAATTAAGAATAAAATTGATCTGAGCTCTTGCAATCGGGAGACTACGGCATGTTTTAAAACAATTGTTTAACAATGAATTCTGGTCGATAAACAGTGCGATGATAAAAATTCTCCGCAGTCAACAAAGGCCTGTGTCAGTAACGGTGCCTCAGCCCGATGTGTTGTGTCGGCGCGAACGAGAGTTAATTAGCAAGCCTTTAATAAAGCGTTCCTTCCGATCCTAGGTCTACATCAATGAACGAAACAAACTCAGAAAAACCATTGTCATAGGTGCTAGGAATATCTCTTTCAGAATCAAATATACAATCAGTGAACCTCATTAACGCTTGCAGACTGTGCGGTGGCGGCTGTCTTTGGGGCGTTGCTGATCGCCAGTAGATTGGGAGGACGTGATAGTCGCTTGCGTGCAACTAGTCTGTAACGGAACGTGCCTCGCCTGCCTTTGAGACCGAGAAGCAGTAGGGGGCCGAGAGACGGAAGAAAGAGGAGAACGGAAGACAGGGGCAGTCTTGTTTTTGCCCAAAAGGGTTTGGTATCCCGAGTCGTCAGGGCCTTCAGCCAGGACCAACTTCCCCTATATCAGGAACGAAACAAAATATATGCAAAAAGTATCACCCCGCTCGTTTTGATGAAAGCTTTGAAGCTACCTAACGTACAGTCCCGAGAACAAGTCCAGAGAGACAGCGTGAAGCTTGCGCAACTCCGCAGAGACAGACAGAGATATCATCGGTGCTCTTATTGGGAACGCTTTATGGGCAATACAAATTCCAAATATTTGTCGCACTAATAGGACATGCAGAGAACTGTGTACGTTCCGCTAAGCGTCTTCTTTTGGAATGATATATCGCCTATTGGGAAATATAACGTGTTTTCTTTGCTATAGCTGTGGGGTGTCTTAATTCTAAGCATTGCTGTATTCATATATGTGCTTAAAACAATAAAAATCCGCCAATTGATGCTTAGGAAAAGACACTGCTAGAATATGTCAGAAAATGTTGCCTAATTCTTCATTTTATTGCTTATTCTTCTTATATAAACGAAATATATATCCTCCCAAACTCAATAAAAACCTAACGGAGTCCTACGATTACCTTCCACAAGTAGAAAGATAGTATAACTAGGCGTCAGCCACTACTTACTATTCGTATTTACAATCACACAGAAAAGAAAGTTTTACTACCTGTTATTGATTAACTGTTTGACGTGGTGGTTTCATGAAGATAGACCCTTCCATGACAATAAAGAAACTTATCAACTTGTTCCTAATGATTGTAGTTCATTGCGTGCAGGCATCGTGAAAGCTGGAGTGATAAAGTACCACAGAAAATTTAAACCCCTTGTGCATGGGGAGACTTTCACATTGATCGCTATTGGAAAATGATGATAAGACGCAGAGGACGGGGAACAATGCCGTATTACCGTATTGCGCACCTGTTTTGCCTCTGCAACCCACTTGGCGGAGGCGTATGCATGCAAGGCAAGAATCGCAGTACACGGTCGGAGAATAGGGTTTCGAAACTTTCCAGACGACATGGCGTTTTCCTTAAATCTCATGCGGCATGCGACAGCTATATGGCGTTTTCCTCAAATCCCAGAGTGGTGGTGTTGCTGGAAGTATCGAAATATTTTGATCAGATGTCAGTTTCGAAAGTTTGCATGGCCCCACTGTTGCATAACCTGCTCGAACCAGCATAATAGGAATGCCTTGAGGAAACTGAAGACGCGTGAAAACAAAAGGTTGTCGGGAAACGTTGATCCGGAAGGTTGCGCAATGATTTCTGCCCTTTCAAAAATAGAGGTCAAACTGAAAACTGCAGCGCCCGTGTCTTTGTCTCCCTTCCTTCGTGTTTCATCCCGTTCCTTGCGCTGTTTTATTTCATTATGCAGTACCACCTAGCCCGGCATCTTGCACTTCTGCAATATATTCGCACTCCTAAAAGTGAAGCAATGGCACGAACGGCTTTAGGCGAAGTTGTCGCCTTTCAATCGCTTTATTCCTTTCTCCAAAATCGCAACACTCCCCCCAAGCCAGACTGCAGGCTCATAGTGTTCAGAAGTGGATGTAGTTTTTCCGTCAGGAAAGGTTAAGAAACTAGGCTTATCATTTACAAACCGTCATAGTGCAAAAGTTAGGCAATCAGTAGTTTCAGCTGAACATGGAACGCCCAGTCAAAACTTTGATACTGAAACACGCTAATAAGGAATGACAGTGCCTGCCGGGGTTTCGTTTTGATTGAAACGCCCGGCTACTGAACCTTAGTACCCGGGCTGAAATCCAATTGGTTGTAATAGGTTCTGATAACGTTTTTAGTCTAAAAACACTACAAGAGGTCATAATTAGTCAATCAATAGCCATATTCTCCATCACTCTTTGCTAACGCGTCGAACCTGCACGACCCATCTGGGAGACTCGCCATCTGGATGCGACCTCAAGAAACAGCTTAACCTTTCAGAGCGATGGCACAAACAATATAGCAGAAGCTTCCTTCGTCAATGGTATCGAGGGATGAGTGCTTTTGCTTTAAAACATTGAATATGCGGAGACTTCGGATTAGAAGCAGGGCATGATGGCGCTCGGATACGCGCATGTCGTTTCAAACCTTTAACTAGAAAAGCATGAATTCGAGTCTCGCTATTTCAACGTACATTTCAGTCTCGTATTTCAGCATTTAGTAAACTTGGGCAATCATATTTCATAGTAGATTACACGCCACCAGTGCGGAAGAGTTGGCTAAACCTGAAGAGATGACCAACCATTGCAAGCCAAGTTGAAGCCCCATAGGAGAGAAATTCTCATTCGGCAACGCTTTAATAGTATATGACATATTGAAGATCACTGACAATTATGCACACAAACCATCCCGGAAATATGCTAGACCAGTATAATTAACAGTTAGCTACTTCCAGCATCAAAACGTACTACCGATTTAATATGAAACATGAGAAGTGTTCTTCTGCGGAGAATCTTGAAGATTTACGAGGATTGCGCGGTAATACGCCGTGGTGATGCAAAGTAGCTCGTTAGTGCGAAACGCTTTTTCGGTTGAGGTCGAGGTTCTGAAACTGAAACACAAAAGTGATCAGATAGGTGTCCTAGTATGACATGTTTGAAATTTCACCCGCCGTTTATGGATTTGCGGCATGGTAGCTAAATGACGATTGCAAGAGTGATCTTCCCATTTTATTCCTAAAGCCTGAAGGCGCTTCCTTCTAGAAAACGGGTCCGCCAGAAATAGTCCCGCCCGCCGAGTTACTAATCCACAGTTTGTATAAAAACACCGGTTTCTTCCGGGTCAACAAAAAAGCTCTTTGAAGCGATACAACAACGGAAGACACTAGCATCCATTAGAGGCTTGCGGCAGTGCTATGCCATGATTACAAAACTTACACTACAGCCTAACCCTTCTCCGGAGGCACCGCTTCCATCCTCATGCTAGTAGGGCTCGGCTCCGCCGTCCGTGTTCACCCAAGATGCATCGTGCCGTGCCGCTTGCTGGTAGCATGACCGTGTCCCAGCCGCGCTGTGTCGGAATCCCCCGTTCTCGGCTTTCCGCTGTTCTTATCAAGGCTCAACCCCAAGCCGAGCATATGTCATGCCCCGCGATAAAGTCTGCACATGCGCAGTTGCGCTACGTCCGTGCGCACCAAGACAAAGTGGAAGAAGAGCGCGTAGTTCAAAAGGCCCAGAGGGGCCCGGGAGCCCCACAAGCTCTGTTTCAAATCCTAGTAAAATTTTCGAACGCTTGTATGGTCACATACAGTGCTTCCAAATTAAAAAGAAAAAGCGTCGTGGAGCGCATTTGAACTAAGGAATCTTATATGTGGTGAAAGTATGGAACATCGTAGCTTTCGCCTGTTCTTTTCGATCACGTATCTCTTACATTAAAGCATCGTTCTGTATGGTTGAAGTTTCTAAAAAGTATTACAAGACACCAGCGTCAAATAAACTCAGTCCTGATATGGCACAAATAAGCAACAATCATTAGACAATTGGCAGTGCAGAAGACCTCAGTAATACGGAGTGCCACTGCGCTTCGAACTTGGGTATACACTTTTTGTAAACAAACAATCATCCTTCCGAAATGGTATTTTGCGATACCACAGATTCGCAATGACGGTTCATCATGCGTATTTTCCACTGCTGTAGCGTCAAACTGCTAAGAACATGTTTAACACGACCTACGTGAAATGGCAGTAAGGTGATGTATTGTTTTGAATCTGGTGTCATATTAGGCTTATTATTAAATGTCCGCAGTAGGATATCCCCGGAGCGTATTGCATCCTTGGAAATAAAATAGAAAACATAAATCTTAAACTATTTCTCTGTTGGACGCCGCAAAGATGGTAATTCACGGTAGGAACAAGAAGTGATTACACCGAAAGGTTGTGTCTATCGACGCAGTGAATGGCCCTACGTGTGGACGGCAATATTTTCTCGCACTTTAAATTGCATGTATTCATCTCCATCAACCTCCAGAAAAAAGTTTACATATATCTCACCAATCTCAACGAAGACGCTCACTCAGTAGTACGAGGTCTCGCTTACCGTGCCGGAGAGAAGCATGACGAAGAAGGGGGCAGAGAAAGGCGGACGAGTTTTAATGGCTTAAGGAAAGCCTTCTACCCAGCCCGCCTGACCTTCCCTCTAGCAAACTACGCAGAGCTCAGGCAGTCGCGTGGAGGCAATCACAAACAAATACATACCCGAACCCTCTGCCGTACAACAGGATTTACCCTGAAATATATGCCACCAACACATGCAATCCCTGCAAGACAAACATAGCAAAATTTCAGCACATAACTCTCAGATGCAAGGCACAATTTAAAGGCATTAATCCCGGAACCCTCTAGTCGAGGTGGTCCGCCACTCTGCGCAGCTCCATCCTCAACGAACAGCTCTGGGCCATCCAGCAGGCCCTCGTGGCGGCGAAGAGACAAGCTCTCGAGGTTCCCAAGTGGGAGACCTAGACCCGGTCGCGTTAAACACTGCCAGACACTAAATAAAGTTATTCCTCCTCCTCCTCGGTTTGTTTTCGTTAAAAGACTTCCATTGCCTTCGAAAAGTGGCCACGCTTGGAGAAATTGGCATGCGCGCTAATACTGGCGCACTCATACTTTTGGACCCAGTTGTGCATGGATGCAGATTCATTACACACAATGCGGATCAGTGGCTGTTTAGCACATATGATATTAGGTTGCTGGGGTGGCATAGTGGTTTCAGTGCTGCGGATAGGGAACCTTTATTTTTAGCTTTGCTGCGAGTTGCAGTCCTGCTCGTAGACTAATGCTGTGTAACCTAGTATGTGCTTCTCATTGTTATGTGCCAATCAGATGGTTGGTGAAGGCACACTTTGACGATGGCATCGTGGCTTCAGTACCTCGCCGCTTGAACGTCTGACTAGTTTTCTAAGAGAACGTCCTTAACCTTAAAGAGAGAGATGCAGCTCACGCTGTAGAAAACTGTTAAACACCTTAAAGAGATGCGTGCCAAGGTACAAATGCACAAGCAAGTGAGATGTGCGAAAACACTGATGTGTCGTATGCGCAAATTTGAAAAAATCTAGTTAAGAAATTCACAGTTGATATAGGGGAGTACGTGAAGCTTTAAACCAGCCGGAATTAAATGAAGCTTGTGCTTTTAGTTTCTAGCCATAGTGCACGTTGAGTTGGTGTGTCTGTTCGTCGCTTTCGAGGGATAATTTCCTCGGGATTAATTTTTCGTCTAATATTGGGATTTGTGCAAAAAACTAGACGACAATATTCAGCCCAGATTTATCGGTGCTTTTTCCTCAGAGGGGAGATACTTTTGCTGTTTTTCTTCCTAAATATATTGCGGGATGTTCAATTAGCCTAATATCGATTATAAATATGAAGTGGTTTTAACGCGCAGTTAAAGGCAACTTAACAGAGAAGATAATTGATCAGGTGTGTCTTGTTCCACAAGTTAAATTATCAGGCAAAAAAATTTGCCATGCAGTCGTTGTCGTTTCTCTCCGCTCTCTCAGTTACCCCTTTTATTAATACTCGTAATTATCTTATTGGTAATTACATTACCAAGCAATACCCAGTTATTGGCAAACTACTTTAGAACCATTTAGCTCGAAAGCCAGCATTTTAAGAATCTAAGTGGATAATAAAATCATCACAGCACGAACTATGCAGGTGTTCTTCCTGGGTGTTGAAGAAATAAAAGCATCGCATCTTGCTTACTGTGTGAGAGTTTTTTTCCTTTGTGTAACGTGGTTTAGAAAACTAACAGTGCTGTCTTTAGGAAGCGCCAGCAAGTGAAGCACTTCAAAATGTTTAATTCATTTAGTCAGACTGAATGATTATTGAAGAAGTGAACAAAAGCATCTAAAATTTTTTAATACCCTTGCTGGTTCCTTCAATGCTGCCTACTATCTGCCCAACCTACATTATTGCGTCTATCTTCGAGAAGTTTCCAAGTTTTCTGCACATGTATCACCTCAACGTGAAACGCAAAGCGAACAGTAGAACAAAAAAGGACAGCGAACTGTGCTAATATACAGCAAACCCAAACGTAAGTCAGTGAACATCGGGGAACACTGGCGTGCATGTATGGCCCGATGAAGGCGCAGAGTTCAAGGCCTGATCTCTTTCTCTTGCGACCTTCGCAATGGCGCCGGAAAGTTTTTTGATAGAATCGGAGGAACGAAAATAATAACGAAAATGTTTCTAGTTACAATGAAGCACCACATCCCTTGACGATATGATGCCAATCACTGCTTCGGACGACAAGCTTCCTAAATCACTTCATATTTCTAGGCTATAACGACCATTATGAAAGGAGTGCAGGCCTTTTTTGGGTTGCAGAGAAGAGCTTCCAATGAACTATTTGGAGTGCATCCAGGCGGGAGGTGTAGTAAAACAAGAGAAAAATGGACTAACTTTATCTACGTCCCAAAGAGGGTCTGTATCTTTCTCGATATCGCACCGATTACCTAAAAACAAACCTCTTGCGAGCGCTGTGTGTGTACAAACAATCTGTACACTTGTGAAGCATAAATTCCTCTCATATACCTTTTTGTGTTCGAATATCTTTCTATTCGGGAGAATGTAGCTGGACCATATCAGGTGCAGTTTCATTTCCTGCTCTGCTATCTTTCCCCATTTGCGTCAGAACGGGTGACATCATGCCGATGGAGAGCGTGCAATATGTGTCACTGGCTGCCGTTTCGTAAGTTGGGCTCACTAATGTCAAAAGCGGGGTGAAGAAAAAGAAATGGAAAATAAAATGTCCTGAAATGTCCTTTCCCTGTTACATACTTATTAACTTCTTATTGAAAACTCAATGAAAAATAAATCATTTATTGCATCCTTGTTTCTCAAACATACTTTGTTCGTGATAACAGTTATTGCAGCGAGAGCTGTTAAGATAGCGTTGCCGATGCTGCGCTTGAGGAACCGTCGGCGTAGCATCGCGAAACGCTCATTGGTCAACGTGCAGTGCAAAAACCCGCACTTATAGGTCTCAACTTAGCGCCATCACAAGTGACGGCGTAGAAAGTTTTCACGTACTATGTAAAAACAAAACAAAAGCAAAACGACTCAAACATATCGTATTCACTATTGCTTCATGCTGCAATTCAAGTTATCGCTAGACTGCTGTAACTGCTTATGACCTTTTCTTTCAAGTGAAAATGCATCTTCAGTTTGTAAATAAAAAAAGCATAACGCTAACGCTCCAGGTTTACGCTTACGAAGTGTATATGACCTGTTATAAGGCCATTTTAGTGGGCCTTACAACAGGGAGCTAGAAGGTGCTCATCAGTTTTGTGCATTATGAACAGTAAGTAAACTGTGCGTGCTTACTGAGTAGTACTCGAAAAAGTACGAATAGTTTACTGTATATTTAAAAAAATTCCTTTTTAACGCTATGGGGCGACAGCGGTGGCGTGCATTCATCTCATTTCTCGCACATTGCATAATGTGCGCTGGTGGCTTCAGCGCGAAGACTGCTGAATAATGCTATCATTTTGCCGCGCCGCTTCAAACAAGGAGGTGTACTGCTCGCCAGCAAGACACCGCCACACGTCTCTACCACCTCTTTCTCACCTACTCTCTAGCTTTACTGGAGGATGCGGCAAAAACCATGTAAACTGAGCAGTGCTCTCTGGTGACACTTCCGCATGCGAAAAGCGGAGTAGACGGGTAATCTATGAGTGATCCATCTTTTTTCTTGCTCCTTCCTGAGTATGAGTTAAGAAGGAGAACGCGAAGGCCGTTCTCAATCGCACCATATCTCTGGTGCTACATAATCGAGAATAAATATATTTGCGGTGTGAAGATTGGCGATTCAACCTCTTTCAGAACACTCGCTTTTCTTAACCCTCGACAACCCTAGTACAGTCGCCTCTGTGGCAATGTTTGCAGGCACAAAAAAAAAGGGAGTTATAGATTTCGCAGATTTTACGTCAAAATGCAGGCTTTCTTGTTATCTATTTCCTTCTGCAACTCGTTTTCCTCCATGCAGCAGAAATAAGAGAAAACAATTATAGCCGAAGGCATTAAAACCCACGCTGTTTATGGCAAGTGCAATACGCTGCTTGCAAATAAGCTGATTTCCGACACGCGAATCACTCTCAATTCATTCAATATTTAATAAACATTTTTACAGAAAATTCTGTACAGTGTAAAAACAAATCAAGGAGAAATGATATAAGCCGTGACCTGCCGAGAAATAACATGAGTTTCAAGTGCAGTACAATCCCTAAAGAAAACTAAGCTCATCAAGAGTGTGAGACAAGACTAATGTGACTGAGCTCGCTACTATCGAGACGCTAATTTCAAGCGGGAAAGGACAAGACGGCCAGCGAGGAAAAAGGAAAGAATGCAACAGACACTGACAAAAATGTTGCAAATTAGGTCGGAAGCAGCATCAATAAGAGAGAAAAAAAGGAGAGAGAAACGAAGTGAAGAGAGAGCTAGGGAGGAATGCTCTGTGGGCATGAAGGCAAGAGAGGAAGAAAAGAAGGGGGCAACAAATGTGCGAGAAGTATTCCTACTGGAAATTCAGCGCGGCGCCTGTGAAATAGCTTGCGGTTGGGAAGCCTAATGACTGCGACACGAATTGTTCTCTTTTTGTAGCGAATCGTCACGCATTCGATACCATAGGAAGGGCGAGTGCTAATAGATCGCTCGTTGTCGCTGCAGACGCGCTGTGGAGGCGAGAAAGAAAGAAATGAAATAGAAAGATGAAAGAATAAAAGGGATCGAAGCAATAACGGAGACAGTAGGAGGCCAGAGGGGAGGCGTAACAAATAATCTGAACTAGACCGGGCTCAGAAGTATGCAATAAGCAAACGGCACGGAACTGCAAGCGTACTTATATTCGCGCGCCTGTGTGTGAAGCCTCCTTCTCTGAATGATTGCCTCCGAAGTGAAGTAGAGCAGCAGCTAGCTGCGTGGCATGGGGACGGACCATCGGTCACAGCGCGAATGTGCACTTGAACGAACTATCAACGTTCGGTCGGGGAAGGTCGTGCGTTTGGGCCGTTTTGGAGGGTCGTGTTAGCGACACCAGAGCAATCGTTCGGCGCCAGAGTGTGGTTCTTGCAATAAGCAGAGAACAGCGATGAAGCATGACGAATGAAATGAGCTCTTGTCGAAGATTGCCTGTTTAGCGCAATTGAGTTTACGATCAAGAAATTCAACTGAAAGTGAGGCGAAATTTGATTAGAATGATGATTATTGGAACCGAGAAGAATTATTTTCAAATAAGTGATGCTTGCGCACTAAACATTATTCCAAAATGGAAAACAGATTTAGGCGAAATTGCATTTACGGAAACTCGCATTTAATTGAAATTATGGGATACTTCTTTGTAAATTTTAGTCAGGGACAGTAGGTCAGCAAAAAGACCTGAGCGCTTGCATTCATCTGAAACTATTTAATATTGACTTATGAACAGATCCTTGCTGGGTATTCGGTTTGTTGATTTCAATGATTTTTCCCGCGTTTCTGTGAGGTAACCTCTAAGTATACGAGCTCGGGTGTCAGTCGCGAGACTTAACATGGAGAACCTGAAAACGTTTGGGAACTTTTCTAAGTAAGAGAAATAGTCGAGCGTATATAACTGCCCCCGGGTTAGTGCCTGAAGGCCACTCAACCGTTGCATTTTCTCACAGAAAAGGGCTAATACGAGCTGGTTTGTACATATTGAAGAAGTGAATAAAACAGTGCGAGACAAGATGGGACAAGTGAAGGATTGAAATGATTTTAAAGGAAGTGTCCCATATTTTCAGTTACAAGCAAATCACGTAAATGCAATTCGTGAACACTCGTGAACAAACGACATTTATATATGTCGAAAGAAGAAAGCGGCATCCACAACCTCACTTTGACATCGTCACATGTCATATATTATATAGATGTACACATCACTTAACTGCTTATTAATATTGAGAAAGAACCATCGAGGGAGCAGCTAAAGAGCAGTCACCCTTGTATCGCCTTTATGTCCTGCAAAAAGAGCGCCTATATGAAGCTTGCACTTGCTGCGGATCAATTCTTCTTTATGAAAACAATATAGGGAGGCAATTCTTTGCACCAACGGTCGTTAGCGAAGCTCGTGCATTGTGTAAGCCAGCCACGAACCACATTGTCTCCAGAGAATTATCTTATAGCAGGCGAAAGCTATAAGCGTTTTAGGTTCCTTTCCTGCCCTTTTCTCCCTGTATGGACTATAAAGCAACTGCCATTCACGACATTAATTGGTAGTGCCACTACAAAAAGCGCCTTTGTCCCCGCCGACAGTATGTAACAGCATTATATAAAAATAATTCTTCCCTCCTTCCGAGGGGAACGTGGAAGTGGTCTGAAACTTGCTCTCGTGAGCTCTGACGCTATACTAGAAGGTGTGTCCGCATGATCTCTTCCATTTTGGATCCAATCAACACAGCGCTCTTCCCTTTCAGCAGCACATGAACTACAGAGAGAATGAGGCAGGTAGTAAATAACGTGCGTACATTCCTCGTCCGCAATAGGGCTCGCATGATAAAAGTTTAACAGAATAATACTGTCAGAAGCACAGGTATGGCGAATTTGATGAGGCAATCGCCCCGACGAGAAGGAGATAATGAAAAAAGGCAAACAGAACCGTAAAGACACTAGACTGGCCAGGAGATTATAGGCATTATGCTTACATGTAGAGTGAAGCTATGCCTGAAATAAAAAAAAAGATCATAGAGAAGCAGAAGAGACCACAAAGACTGGTGATTGAAGTAAGGCGGGGATAGCAAGGAACATCACAGTGTGAAAACATACATGAGAAAAGAAGAAAGAGAGCAAGTAGGAGGTAAGGCGAGAGAAAGGCATGAGTCCGGTGGCCCACGCTGCACTTAGCTCGATGCAGTGATTCCCCTGCTGCGCACAACCACCGCCGCATCGGAGCTTCCGTGGCTTTGTTCAAACCTTATGTGACCCTGATAATTCATCCCATTCGGTGATGCCACATCCATTCGCACGTCATGTCGCGTCTTTTCTTCGCTGGACAATTGTCCGCGCTGTCTGCTGAGACAACTTTGATTTTACGTTAGGGGATGCATAGATAGTTGGTTGCTTGACTCCCGGCAGCGCGTATTGTGTTGATGGAAGAACTCGCTTACTGGCTGTATTCTCTTCTTCCCTTGCGTTTCATCCATCTCTCTGTCCACCTACATCTCAAGGAAGTGACTATCCTAAAATGAACTTCTAAATCCAGGAACAAATAAAAATGCTTTGATCGACAAGAAGCTAATTAGGAAGGCCCCTGCAAAGAAATAAAAGTGAGTTTTAATGAAAAATGGAGTATTTGCGATGTGCGGGACCTAACCAAGGATTTCTAATTTCGAGGCGGGAATGCCGTTGATAGGCCTTGAAGCCTTCTTTTTTTTTTTTTCATTGTTAAAGCCGCGAAGGCTAGTTGGGGTCAGTCTTAACAAAGCTGCAACTCTAATCTGAATTAAGCTGCACCGTGAATGCGTTATGCGAACAGGAGAAGGGGGGGGGGGGGGTGGAGGAACCCTTAAAAATGTAAACATGTTCAACTATTATGCAAGCTACTATAAAAAAGGATGCAATTAGAGCGATAATTCTTATCTCTTTATGAGTGTGCAATATCCTCGCATAAACAGCAAGACTCAAACATCTGAAAACATTGCACTATAGATTTGATAAGTTCATTGTAAGAATTGCAAAGAATGATTAATGAACTAGAAAAAAAGCATAAAGGTAGGCCTAAACGCATTATGCATAAGATTAAGATAATGTTCAACAGCCTCAGGAAAGAACAGCAGTTTACAAAGGTAGCGAAGCACTGGAAATGGTAAGTAAGCGTATACGTCTACTTAGGACAGGTGTTATCCGCTGATCGGACCACGAAAGATAAATTAATAACTAAAAGAATAAGATTGGAACGGAGCGTATTTGGCATGTACTTGCTGATTATGACCAGCAGCTTGCCGGTATCGCTCAGGAGGAAAGTATATAACAGTGGAAGTTTACCTGTGCTCACCTAAGATGCAGAAACGTGGAGTCTAACGAATAGAGTTCTGATTAAATTTAGGACAAACTAGAGAGCTATCAAACGGAAAGTGGTAGGTGCAACGTTAAGAGATAAAAAACTTGCAGAGTAGGTCAGACAAATAACTCGAGGTAATGACATTCTAGTGGAGAAAAATAAAAGAGAGAGAGAGAAATAGTAGACTATAAAGGCAGGCAGGTTAACTACAGTGAGGCCCAGTAGGCTACACTACATGCAACGAGGCGAACAAAGGGAGAAAAAGGAAATAAAGAGCTCCAATAAAAAGAGTATCCGATATCCAGAGTTGTTTAGAAAAACTGGGTAGAGAGTGAACAAGTAAAGTCTAGAACTCAACCCCGAGTCCTTTAATAACTAATGGAGTGCCTTCACTGCTTTCCATTCTTATGACGGTGTCGCCAAGGGCCCAGAATCTTAGCTTCTGTAAGCGGGCGAGAGTCCAAGCGGCAAAGTGCAGCAGCTACGACGGCACACTCACGTTCAAACTGAGGGCTGTCAAAAGTATGTGCGTAATCGTTTCCACACACTCGCACTGCTCACACGTTGGAGAGGCTGCTATTCCTATGACATAGGAATAGTCGTTTATACCATCACAGCGGGGGAGGCATAATGCTATCTGCAGTTGAAGTAAGTGGTCAACGTGGTGCGAGCGGCATTGGGAGGATATCTAGTTCGAAGAGGGGATAACCTATGATAGCTAAGGGTAACAAATTGAATTCCAAGGGAAGGAAAGCGTAGTGAGGAGCGGCAGAAAATCATGTGGACGGATGAGTTAATTGGGTTATTGGAGTGATATTGAGGGGTCTTCGCTTTGCGTGTGTATAGTCCGTCTGATGATGATTTAAGTTGCGCATCGAGAACTGATGATAGGAGCAATGAGCGAGGATAGTATTTAGAGGGATACGGGGGTTGCGGCCAAAACTTTAATGGGAGCAAAAGTTTGCAACAGCTGAGTATGGCGGATGTTGATAGTCACGAACTAGTTTGAGGTCCCGAAGCCGGCTAAGCGATTCTCTACTATTCCGTTGACTTGAAACGCTTTATCGTTTGTGTACAATGCCAAGAACAATCTGCGGTTTCTTAGAAGAAGCCGTAGTCGCTGTAATCAACTGTTGATTTTGATATCGAAATTCCAAATGCAGGCTTACTTTTATGTTAGTTCTCTACGCTTTGATACATATGTTCAATGTTTTGAGAGTGCTTAACAATTATTTTAGGAACAAAAAAATACCAAAGAGTTTTTCCATGCGATTTTAATTATCTATGTAGGCCGCGCCGGCTTTCAACTCTACCTCTATAAGGGAGTATTGAGGTCCGCATGGCCCTCTCCGACTGCATAAAAAAAGACATGAGCGTAATTTCTGGGAGCGTACATTCGTGCATTCCAAATGCATCGAAAAAGGTAATTTTTATTTATTTTATTTATTTATTACATACTGCCGACCCTTTTGTCCAGGCAGGGGGCATAGATGCATGTCAAGGAAAAAACAACACGAAACTGATACAAATTTATACAATATTATTCGCTCTGTATAACCATCTGGAAAATATTGTTCCAGTGTGATACTGTCCGAGGAAAAAAGGAAAATTTTAGCCTGTCAGGATGAGCCAGGATGATGATGCCTTGCGTGGCTTGTTATTGCAGAGATATATAAGGGACTGGTTTATTGCAAGCTTGTTACTGATCAGCAGAGAAAGGAATTCACGCCGCAGCTGTTTTCTGCGGGATTCAAGCATGGGAATAAATTTTCTACCGTTGCTCGAGAGAGCGAGTCATACATAAAGAATTTCTTTTCTCAAGACGGCTGATATTTGACTTAGTGTGAGGATCCCATGCTATGCATGCATACTCTAGCTTAGGTCTAAGAAATTAGAATTAAGACAGTTTCTTTTTTTTTTTTTTTTTACGGAGAAAGGGCTGTTTTTGAGTTGTTATCACAAGAAACGTTGCCGGAAGGCAGAGGAATAGGTTGTATTATTACGCAAGTTCCAGGACAGAGGAGAAGTTAAGGTAACACCCAATTATCGGTAGCTATTAGTACCGCGCAGCGGGGAAGTACCTTGGGAATAAGAAAAATATAAGCAGGTCATTTTTACGAGTAATACGGAAGAATACTGATTTTTCAAAGTTTATGAACATACCTCATTCACTGCTTCAATTCAATATGTTGTTTAGATCTCTTTGAAGGACAATATGATTTTGTGGAGTGTTCACATCTCTATACAAAATACTTTCATCAGAAAACAGTCTGATTTGCACACCCGGACTCCCAACATTAACGATGTAATTGATATATATATATAAGGAATAGCAGGGAATCCAGAACACTACCTTGGGGCACCCCTGACGTGACTGGACGAATGGGCGAGCTGCGTTCGCCGATTTTACGTGTTGTGTTCTTCCAGTAAGGTAAGCAACAACCCAGTTTACAAAAATGTCAGGTATGTCAATCATTCTTAGTTTGAATACTTATTTGTCGTGCAGAACATTATCAAACGCTTTTGTGAAATCTAAAAATATTACATCTATTTGCACATTACTTCCGAGGGAACACGCAAAATTATGAATTACTGATACCAGTTGTGTTACAGTGGAATAACCCTTTCTAAAGCCATTCTGAAACTCTGTAAGCACATTGTTTTCAGCCAAGAATTCTTTGATGCAGTTTGCCACAATGTGCTCCAAAAGCTTGCAGTATTGTGGTGTTAATGAAATGGGGCGATACCTCTGTAGTACTTTTTGATCTCCCATTTTGAATACCGGAACAACTCGGATCCCTTCCAGTCACCCAATAGCTCTCCCGACGAAAGCGAAACAGAAAACATTTTTCATAAGAAATTTCGCAACATGTTCAGGATACCTCTTTAGGAAGACGTTAGGTATTTCGTCAGGGCCACACAAAGTTTTGGTTTCGAGATTTGCCAGCATATTAAAAATACCAGCATAAGAAAAAAAAACTGGCAGCAAATACACGTTTTTTAGAAAATCCAGCAATAACATTTGACATTGAAAATACACTTAGAGATTATTAGCTTTGAAAATATTATTACAGTTCTGCGCTATATCTCTGTCATCAGTTAACTGTGTGCATCCACTGTAAATTGCGAAATTGGTTTCTTTTTCTCCTTCATAAGCTTGCAGAATTTATCAGGACCATATTTAATGAAGTTAGGTAGTGAAGCATTATAATAAATTCAAGCACACCCTGAGCTTCTTTTATTTTATTCAAATTGATATGTTTTTTTCTTTACCCTTTTTACCTTGCTTTTAACATGAATAACGTCGCGTGTCATCCTGACTTTATGCTTGTGAACTTTCTTTAATCGGTATGAATTTTTTAACGCAGTGAAGATACATAATATTGAAAATATTCCAAAGGGAACAGACATTGGCGTTGTTAAACGTCATCAGGTTCAGAATAATCTTTGTGACAAAGCACTGAGGAATAGTTTTGCGTGATTTGCACAAGTCGACGGGTAATGCTCACAAACCAGTTATCTGACAGTCCTTCTATACAAAGAAAATATTTTGACAAATCCCGGTTGAGAAAACTTAAATCGAGAATTGAACTACAGGTTCTCTGCAATCGTGCACTCGTATTGATTTATGTACCACCTGCGTTAGGTTATAACGCAGCATAATGTTGAAAGCAAGGATACTGTTTTTGTTGCGCACGTTCTCAGCATTAATGCGTTCCCAATCAATGTTTGGCAGATTAAAGTCTCGCAATAATAAAAACTTATTGTTCGGATCTCTAACCATTTCATTCTTCAATTTCTGCGAATACTCTACAGGGACATCTGGTGGCCTGTAGATAGCAAAAAACAAAAATGAAAAAGTTGTGTACTCAAGAGTTTACCTTGACGCGCAAATATTCAATGTCAGGGATATCGTCTAACAGATAGGCAGATATGCTATTTTTGATAAGGATGGCTACACCGCCACCTCTTGTGCCTCTGTCTTTCCGGCAAACAAGTATAAAAAGAAGGATAGATTGTCACCTACTTCTTCATTTAGCCGAGCCTCCGTTAATACATTAATGTGAGACGCTTCAGTAATAACATTTCTAATGCTTGAATTTTATTTCTTATACTGCGGGCCTTGACATTTATAAGTCTGAGATGTTTGAAAAGTCTTTTAGTCTCCCGTCAATCCTGTGTGTTTGAGGAATCGCAAGACATGGTTGTTCTGGCAGATGTTCTTTTGGAAATTTCTACACGTTTGTTTAAACTTTCATCCCAAAAAAATATTTTTACCAACTTTTAGCATATCATGGATCAGCTGTGAAGCTTTTATGTTAAAATGTCTTTCACCTTTACAACTCTCCCAAAGAAGTTTTCGTTTCTTTATTCTGGATGGAGAATAATCATTCTGGAAGTGAATATCAGACCCTTTTAGTTTCTTGCATTTGCAAAAATCGCCTTCTTTTTGTTAGTAAATAATTCGTAAGTAAATAATTATCGGTTGGTTTTCCTTGTTTTTTCCCAGTCTATGTATTCGGCCAATTTACTCACCTTTCACGCCCAGCTTATCCTGAAATACATAATTGACAACGTTTTCTTTTATTGTAGATTTTGTTTCGTCAGCCGACTTCTTAATTTCATAAATAATTGCATTGGAGCGCCTGCTAAGGTCCTTCAAACTGGTTAGCTTCTTTGTCTAAAAGGCCATCACTTGTTCTAAAGATTTCAGCTTCGTTTCAACTTGACGAACTTGAAACTCGGTAGCAGAATATTGATGTAGTTTAGTGTGTATTTTTTTTACTGTACTTTGTAGGGTGGCAAGCACATTGTTTATGCTGCATAGCTGTGTTTTCATTTCATTCACTTCACCAAGAATAGCTCTTTGGCCCTCAAGTAATTCTTCGTACAATTCATTTTCCATTAGTTCTGAATTCGTTTCTACATCTCCGCATAGAACTAGCTTACACACCAGAAAACACTGGTAAGCAAGACTGGCGCACTGTTTCGGGCACAGTAGGCCCACAATGCAGCGGTTGCCACTACGAAAGCTCCCAAACATCCCAAACAGACCAACCTGCACAACTAAGAACAGGTGCCTGGCCAGTATCATTGCAGTGCCGGGTCCACCGCGCCTACTGAAACCGAAGAAGCAGAGGATTTTTTTTTACAGGTTAGGCTATCCATGATGACACACGGCGCTGACCAAAAGGTCTCGCCAGAAGATTACGGCCCCGTGGAGTTGACGGCACAAAGTGTTCAATGGTTCGCACGAGCTAGCTTCTATCGATGCTGATATGGTAATCTTCTGTGCAGTAGAACTTCCAAGTCGTCGATACACCGGCGGTTCCCAGAAAAGCCTGCACAACAAAGAACATGTGTCTGGTTCCCACCTTTGCTGTGCTGGATCCACCGTGCCCGCTGGAATAACTTCCAAACTTTTGGAGTAATTTTTGGAATACTTGCGAACTTTTTTGGAATCGTTTCAAAACTTTTTGCTAAGCAACACAATCTATATAGTACCACTCTTTTGACTGTCTTTACACCAGAACCTGACGAAACTATTGTGAAACGACTGCAGAATTGAGCAACCAACTTTTATTGTTCTCATGTGTTTAAGCACTACAACGCATAACGTTTCTGGCCTGCATCTGTAGCGCAGAACGCACCGCTGGCAGTTGACGGTAAGTTCAAAACTTGGTTTTAAACGATTTCGACGTATTCTACACCTGCATGCACAGAACAGCACTTTCCCTTAAAAGAAATTCCAATGCCTTTCAGGGGCAAATACATTAATCGCACTATTACGTAGATTGCGACGAAGAAAAGTCTCAGACAAAATATTATGCCAGCCGAACAAGTTAGGAGCTCATTTGTGTAGAGGACCTGGAGCAAAGTGCAGCTCCTCCTCGAAGCAGGCTGTTACGAGACGTGAAGAGAAAGCTTGCTTTCTGTGGTCTCAATATGAACGAATACATTGTGCACAGCGGGTTATCAGGTAAAGAAAATAAGAGTCCCTGCCTGCACCACGTATAGCAAATATAGAAAATTAAAATAAAAGATAATGACACAACGAGGACTGCAATTAATAATGTAGCCAGATATGACACATGCGGTAGGCTGGTTAACCTAAAACGATTTTACGTACCAGGTCGCTCTTCAAACGTCTTGCAGCACGAGGATATTAAACCAACATCGCTAGAAACGAACAAATCCGAGGTCTGAAAAAGAAATTAAGACCTGTTTTTTAAATGTAAATGAATTAGAAAGAGAAACTGAGAAATCGAAACCACACTGTTGGGGAGTGATCTGAGGGGGCTCACGTCATCAGCCCTGGGCATAGACTGGACTGATGGGATACGGAGAAAGAAATCGAGTTTGTCATATGCTATGGAAATATAAGATAGCAGCGGGAACAGCGTGTGATTTGGAAATTGATCCTGATATAGTACAGCTCATTATCACACATGTCCAAAGGCCGAGTACCCGATCTTAACCATTATGCGGACTTAAAAAGCCCCAAGTGCACATTCGTGGCAAGGAATGTTTGCAGATATCTCGAGACGCCCTGCACCGGGTATCCTAAAATAAATAGAGCCGAACTCGGGTGCCCATAAAGCCCATGTCAAGTTCTTCATTTTCCTTGGCGGGTCAGAAATTTTGCTTTCACCGACCTAAATGGTTCTTGCCGCCCATCTTAAAGTACTAGCAGTGATAGCACCACAGTTGACTTTCCCCTGTTTTCAAACCCAGCAAAAATATCTGACTGGCTTTCATGGGATGTTGCATTAGCGCGCTCACCATGCATCTAATCCTCCCCTGGCTGGCAGCTTCCATGATGAGGGTACCGGGATCCACACTTGGGCCTCCTAGCAGGTGTGATTAAACCGGGGGCTTCAAACCATTGCTAACCCATACTCAAACCCGCCTTTGGCTTCCAATACTGCAGGCGACTTATCATTTTCATCCCCAGTTGAAGATTTCTGCCAAATAAAGACATGCCCGATAACTGACCAGTTCGCCCAGCAACGTTGCCGCAGCGTGGAACAGATGTCTTCGGAATCAGAAACCGCCGCGCAGCGGCTGAGTGGTAGGAGAGAGCAACAGTGCGGAGGAAAACGCTGCACGCCATTAGTGCTGTTTGATACCGGACTAAACACATAACCGCTTTCTTAATTTCAGTCACTGTCATGCAGCTTGCCTCTGCCGCAGCTGTAGAACATTGCTCGTTTTCGGCTTCCTATTAGGATGCCTCGATGTTGCCCGCGCACTGCCGTTCGAACGGCGGCGCCCTCGGGGCACCCTAGCTTCTTATTGATAGTTTGCGCCATCTCTCGCGAATTCCTTACACTCTCGATTTTCATAAAACGATGGCATGAGCGAGTGGACTAAGCCCGCACCGCTTTTTTTTTTACACCTAGAATGAATATCATTTTCATCGTTGCTGCTTCAAGAATGCATTCCAACATTTCTTGAGTATATATCACTTTTGCTGCCTTATACATGTCCATGGATATTGATTTATTTACTTTATTTATGCAGCATGACGAACTTTAAAAGACTAGAAATAATGGCAATACATAAGAGACTAGAAAAAGTGCAAATAACAAGATTCAAATTATCGAATGCTATACACTTTGTTTTCGATATTACGACAGTGGTCTTGTTGCACCAAAACCTTTGTTCAGTGCTACGTGACGTAGGAACGATTACATATTTTGAGGGCTAGTAAAATACCGGTAAATTTGTACAGGTTAGTAGATTTCAATGGCGCAGGTATTAGAAAGGAATAAACGGCGCATCGATTAAACATGGCTTACGCAGGTACAATACATAAGTATATCTGCGCAACT
The DNA here is from genome assembly GCF_055883805.1 of Amblyomma maculatum. NCBI lineage: Eukaryota > Metazoa > Arthropoda > Arachnida > Ixodida > Ixodidae > Amblyomma > Amblyomma maculatum. Next base: position 88,700,615 of record NC_139349.1, read on the forward strand.
ACAGATGCGAAACTCGTAATAATGGACAATATTGCATAATTAGACAACAAGGGAGTAGCTTCGCTTAAGCATCGGGAAGTTGAGCTAAGAGCTATTTCAGGTAATGTTCTTTACTCTTGCGAGTGGCGAAAGAGCAAGCAGTCGAGTCATCAATTAGTGCAAATTAAAAGGGTATTCTGTTAGGTGTCTAAAAATTATATTCCGGCGTGCCCCTATATATTTGAGTAGACTTGGGCCAAGATGACAAAGCAACGACAAATGGCATTGGTCTGACCGACGCCCATATTTAGCAACTGCCATTTGTAACAGTAACAAATTGGTTTGAAATAAAGACTCGAAATTCTAATATTTATTACATTAATTAGCTTGAATTACACTTGAAGTCAACAAATAAGTGACGATAAAGTGCAAGAGTTTTCCACTGTGTTTTTCATGGGGCTTGTATTATAGCATCTTCATATATTTGAAATGCTTCGCTATAGTCATTATACTTTCACTTGATTTTTTGTTTGATTATTTGTATTTTGTACATTCTTTTGTACCCACTCGCCCGCTGTAATGCTTTTTACAATATTAATTGCCTTGGGGCATCAGTAGGTTATGAGATGAAGGAATAAATGATTAAATTAATGGAAAAAGATTGGATGATATTATGGAGTCCAGAAGTGAGCGATGAGGAGGTCCCTGCGTCCAAGCGATATACATATACGAGGCAGGATTGGTTGCTGAAAGGTGATCGATCGTCAGGTACCGTATTCGTGTCGATTTCAGTGCTGGGCAGTCCCACAAGTGGTAAATGTTGGCTTCAACATTTTCGTTTTTACAGATCGAGCCCCCTGGGCGGGGATATAAGTGTCGGAAGGGACACCACGTCCTAGTGACAGCTGGTGTAAGGGCAACACCGACCCGGATCCTCCTAAGCGCAACCTATTCTGGACGGATGAAATCGCAGGGAAGGGATACCGCACATGGAGGGATAAGTGCACGTGTGCGGCTTCGTTCTTGTTCCTTTTCTGATAAAATGAGGGTAGCGTCGACACCTCAAGAAGCCGTGGCATTGATGCGTTTCAGTTTACGCGGCGGGTCGCTAAACCTGCTTGACTTTGGGAACGCAGTCGGTCTCGTGGGACTCGCTCAATACGTATTGACTGCGGGATGCACACTGCAAGCTGATGGATGTCTTGGCATATTTTCGGGCAACGGCTGACACGTCGGAGCAAACGAACTACCTGATGTGCGTCAGTGCGGATGACGTGGCTGCAGGAAGCATGGGTATGGTAGCCACGGAGCAGAGTGCCTTCTGAACTGCAACGAGCTCAGCGCATAGAGATGTAAGTGGTTCCAAAAGTTGACACGTAGAGGTCGGATTCCATCTGGGTCGCAATGGACAGTAGATTGCTGTTTTCGCTTCCCAGCCTTGTATGCTTCCATCCACGTACACTACAACGGACCCTCGGGACAGGTGAGTACATTTTTCTTCAAATCTCTGGCGAAGCGACGATGCCGAGTTGGCAGACGGACGTAGGTCTGCGAATATCAGTTGCCTTGTTGTCTCATAACTGTACGAATTTCCACGGAGGGATAACTGGCGCAGGTGGCTGAAGAATTATGTGTGACGTTGCATACCCCCTCATTGCTTGCGTGGAATGTGAAATAGTTGCCTTAAGTCTGCGAGCATCACGGCGCTGCTGCACCAGCTCATCGATTGTTTTAAGCTGCGCAATCTCTTTCCGTGAAAAATAATGTTTTCTGTGAAAAATAAAAGAGTTTGAAAACTTCGCACACTTTGCATAAACAGCATGAATTCATTGCTTTTAGAAAGCAATATCAATAATGACGCAAACTTCATCAGATCATTCCTAATCAAGCTTAGGCCGTGAGTCGCATATCCAGAGCATATGATACGGACAAATTGCTCGCAACAATATGACACAGTGCTTATATGCTGTTTCAATAATAGATAGCACTCAGCGTAAAGAGTGCGTTTTGTAAGCTAAAAAAGTACAAAAAGGAAACTGCATGCGGCGCAATCACTTTGCGACACCAAAGAGTTTAAAAAAGGATTAAAGGGGACAATTTCGACCACTAAATTTCGGCCAGGCAAAAGCCTTTATAGCGCCGTAATTATTGAGTCTTTTGCGCGATTTTTGCTGAACTGTGGGTGACTGCTTACTGATTCTTTTGCACGTGTTAATTGATTTGACCGTCTGACAGAAGTTTTTAACATTTAACCATGTTCGTGACACATCGTGCGGACGGACGCACGCACAGACGCTCACTAATAAGCGCGCGTTCGTTGTAGTGCTCATTCGATTACGCTATTGGTCGTACGGCGTCGCACCTACCACGCGACGTTCTAATAGTCACATGACATTCTGACACAAGCCGCAAGCAACTGAAGTGGATTCGAAGCGCACTACGTTTCTAGGTTTTCTTTTTCCTCGCGCCACCGCTCTCCCCCACGACTCATGGCGCAGCCGCCTTCTGTCTGATGTCTTTCTAGGATGCGCCATGACAACCACGTTGGTATGACGCTAGACAAGCAGAACTAAGATATGTTTCCCGCGTGCCTGGCATGGCTTATCTTGCTAGATCGCGTGGCTGATTTTCGGATGGGTAGGAGTTAGATTCGAGCAGGATGTCTTTAAAATGTTAAATGGTTCGAGGAAGCGCCAAATAAAAGACACAACACGGAAGCCTGAATCAGACACCCGGCCAGGTTAGCTTCGTATATGCTTGAATAACCTAGTGATATCATCGGTCATGACCGGACGTGGTGTCATGATAACGTCAATCTGGTAATGAGATCACGTCGGGTCACGGGCCGATGACTTCACAATCTCGCTGTTTCCCGCGGGATCTCGCGAATAACTGTGACAGTTCTCATGACTGGACAGCCCGGCGAGTCATACGCTCTAGAAGGCTTCCTGGCGATCCGCGATCAGATACTGCGCGACGCCAGTGTGTACAAGCTTCTCGGTCTTGATAAAACATGAGCGTGCCGCTGGTACGCATATCACGCCATCTGGCGCACTGAAGGGATGTGCGCATTGACAGTGGAGCCAACGGTACTGAATCGCGGATTGTTGCTTTTTCTCTATTACAAGTAAAATTGATGCGTCACAGCGAATCTCATAGGCAGCGCTACAGAATTGGCATTCATTTCACAGCGCTGGCAAAACATATTTTTCATAGAGATGTTGGAAGTCGGAAATGATTTGGGGAGGATTTTAAACCAGCTTTACGCAACGATAAATGCACCATTTCCTGCAGACATACGGCAAATATAGCCAGAAGGAGCCAACTAACTACTTTTCCGGGATCAATATTTGGTAACAGGTTTTCCCAGCATCACTACAAAGATATTTCTTAGCTTCTGGTATCGTCCAGTGCATTTCTTGGCTCTTCACAATCCTTGTGTGACCTGCTGGAGAAGGCAGAGAACGCTCACTTTTACGCGTCTCTAACACTTAATGTCCCGAAGTACCGGGAGGCTAGCCTGTATAATAAAGCAAGTTGTGCGCGTGTACACTCGGACGGCAGCGAAAATAGTCTTCAGAAAATATATACATCAAGATCTCCTGTCTCGACGTTTGCTTCGCTCTGCTCTAATCACTTTGCTACAGCTGATGAATCCCCACTCTATGGCCCGCAAAAGACGGTTTACGCACTCGGTTGCCCTATTATAAATGAAGCCTATGCGGTTCATCATTGGATACGGCGCTCGACTGCTGATCCCAATCATGCGAGATAAAATTTCATCTGCAGCGGCTAGATTGCTATGGAGGTGAAGAGTGGGGCACTGGTGCGCTGTGCGATGTCAGTGCAGGTTAATGAACCCCATATGTGATCGAAAGTTCCGGAGCCTTCCACTACGGCGTTCCCCATAGCTTGAGTCGCTTTTTGACATTAAATCCCACACAACAAACTAATCTTCTGCATGATGTTACGGAGGTGTTTGTGAACAAAACTCGATATTTTTATTTTTATTATTTGAACCCTGCAGCGCTTGGTAGAGCCGTTACAGGTCCTGACATGTATGACCACTTCTTTGGTTCGCCGACAATGCTTTTCGAGAGCAGTGCAATTTCTTGTGACTGGTATATGCGGCACTTGTTGAAGCTTCTGACCGACTGATTATTTATAATTATTTGGGTTTAGCACTGGAATCGCGAGGCACATGCGAGCAGCACAACGAAGAGAAATGTCCAGTATACCTAATAGGACATCTTTATGTGTAACATGTACTAATTGAGAAAGCAGCAACTCTTGCATGCAGCACAGAAGATAAAAATTCAAAGCTATTGAATATTTATTGCGTAATCTTCAGAACCACTTCCGCTGCTCGATTTCGCTTCCAACTTTACTACTTTTTCTAAGCCTCTTCTCATAATGACTACGTTACCTCTCGAAAAACGTGCGTTCATGAGTGGAATACCTTTTCCCAGGACACGATAAATCTTGAAAATTCTAGGGAAGTATAATAAAAGTATTCGTCAAAATAAATGGCTGCACCTTATTTACATCTAACAGCGTTATAAGTAAGAACAGACGATCAAAATACACCGCTTCCTTCACAAACTGGGCAGCATGTTGCCGTTCTCCATTTAACGATCAATTGTTTTTCCAAATATCTCTTTCCGTTTTATGAGTACTGGTGGTCTACATTCTGAGTGACAATTACATGTGGTAGTAAAAAGCTTAGTGCGATTGTTTTCGAAAGTTCGTAGGAAAGCTATTTAATATATTTACACGCATAGGATTGAAGTCCTGCAGATTCAGTTTTTGTCTTGCTTACCCTCATTTCGCTCTACATGCGGAATCAAAACAATTTTTTTTTGTTTTAATACTGGTTCCAAAGCCTTGCTACTTATGCAGAGCATGATGCAGGATTGTATTTCTTTTTTTTTTGCAGTCGTAGTTCTAATTCTCTCCATCTGCATAACTAGGGTATGATAGTATACGGTCAGTATCCTGTTTTCAACACTCTAGGCAGAAACTCGAAAAAATAGCGTAGAACAGGTAATTATGCATAAGTTTAATTGGTTAACTTAAAAAGAATATTTAGAAATATTTGATATTTTTTCTGCATAGATTATAACGTAGAATAATAATGCAAAGAAAAATTATTTTAATCAATAAAAGCGTATACCCTTCATGCTACGACAGACGGGAAAAGCGAAGCGCGGGGCTCTGGAAAGCACGGTGTACTAACCGCGACTCCTTTGCAAATATGACCGCAGACAAACACGACGCGCAAACCAACGAGTTGCAAGACAATGAGCTCATCTGCACTCGCCATATATAGTAATGTTTTAGCCTCACAAAGATAGGTGTCTGTCGGCTGTGAACAAAGGGGACATTATCCGTTTCCTTTTACCAAGTTACTAAGAAATTCATTCTACTGCGCAATGCAAACATGAGCGCTCAAGGGGCTTTATATCGAGAGAGGTGCAAATTTAGGTCGGTTGACCCACGGGGAAAATAAACAAAGCTTAAACAAGACACAAAAAAAAAAAAAAAAGAAAGACAAGCGCATTCAGAAAAGGGAGGAAAAAAGATGATGTAGGAAAGCCTGCTTGTTTGCCGCGAGGAACCCGCCAATTCAACCACCGGCTCTTTCCCTAATTTTTTGAGCAGGGTAGGCCAATAAGACTGCTGGCGCTTTGGCCTTGCCTGTTATCTTTGTCTGGATGTCATTGCCTACGCGTTAGATCTTCCTCGAGGCATTTCGGAAAGGTGGAGAGATCTTTGAGGTGCGCCTGCTTTGCTGAAGCGATGCTTTGGCCGCACGAAGGTATGTATCTGTCGGCTTTAAACAAAGGGGACATTATCCGTTTCCTTTCACCGAGTTACTAAGAAATTCATTCTAGTACACAATGCAAGATTGAGCGCTCAAGGGGCTTTGTCTCGAGACATGTGCAAATTTAGGTCAGTTGGCCCACGGGAAAAGAAGCTATTCTGGCCGCTAATGCTTTCACCTTATGCACACGTAAGAAAATAGTAGGATATGGCAATTTCCGGTTCGAATTTGCTGTGAAACGGGTATGTAGTCACACCGTTTGCATTCACGACTCCAAAATTGATTTTGAAGACACAGATGGAGTCATCAGATACAAATGTTTAATGGCTGGAAACCTAAAATGAGCTAAAAACAAAATGATAAGAATCTGGCCTGTGCTTTACTTTACCAGATCGAATGCGGATTATATGTGCTAGCATATTTGCTCATTCATTAGCTTTTTTCATCTTAAGATTTCATCATAATTCACGGCATTCGCTGCCTATATATTTAAAATATTTTATTGGCCGATAATATCCGATACCCGTTCACGCGAAATTTGAGTTCTGCTCTTCAGTTATATTAGTTTATTGAAATCATAAGGTAAATAATTAGAGAGAAACATGCTTCTAGTATATACGTGCAGTCAATGCCTACTTAACATCTTCTCCCACGACCGTGTTTCAAATAACATTCAATCGTTTCCTAGCTCTTTATTTTTAATAAAGGTGATAAGATTGAGGTCCAATGAAAAATTAATATCCAGCTGTACGAACGTTAGACACGTTATGATGATGGACTGAAGCATTGCTTAGTTGTTTCTGGCGCGTCTCGTCTCAGCCCCGTCTTGGGATTATCCCGGCTCTTTCCGAAAGCATCGCTCGAACCCCGTTAACCTTCCTGCCTTTCGAAAAAGCATAGAGTGGCAGCTTATGTTCGTCTCTTCCTGTTTTGGTCAACCCCGCGATCTTCTTCCTTCGGAGTGCGAAAGGAGGGGACGACATGACTGTGGCGGGTTAAGTCGTATGTAAAGACGGAGGAATAAACAGAAGGAGCGAACGTGCTTCTTGTGTGGCCTAAACTATTATGTGAGCTTTTTCGTGCTTCGGCGGTTTCTGGCCAGTTGAGTCGCATATCCTGTAGGGAGAGATAAACAATGAACCCAGGCGAAGATGCGACACCACCCGGTATTGCCGCCGTGCCTAGAGTACATCTCACTTTAAGCAGCGCATGTGCTGCGTGGACTCATTTCTGTTCTTCACAACCAGATCTCACCGGAGAAAAACTTGGAGAATAGTTTGGGGGCATAATGCAAGCCCGGTAATGGCCCTCTTTTTTTTTCGAATGCTCTTCGCGTATACGCAGCTTCCAAATCAATTAATTCCTACACCCTAAAACGTGCCACTGTTATCTTACATATACTGACCCCCATATTTTTAGCGTGCAGTTACAAGCTACCAAAGCATGTCCAAAACGATTCGTTCTAAGTATAACTCTTTGCTTTCACCAAGCCGTCTGAACGTGACAGAATAGCCTAAGGGTTGTATGTCTGGCTCAGTAAGCTAGATTCTCGGGTTTCATATCCATCGCATCTTAATATATGGCAGCTGCCCACGTGAGTAGCCATCTGTAGAAAGGCGATGCTTAACTTTTCTGACTTGGTGGCTAAACACAAAATGCCCGGTCACCATCGGGACAGATGCCTGGCTATCCTTCAGTGCAGTTGCGGTGAACTAATTTTGTAAGGTGGCATGTTTGCGAGGACACAAGCGACTCCACCGAATCAAAACGGGTGAACGATGTGATATGCCGTGGGCTGCCACCACAGTACGCGGAGCACACCGGACGGGACTCAGCAGTGAAAATATGCTGACTACCCAGTCAGCTTGTCCGCAGTGTTTGTTTTTCATTAGAAAGGTCTCGGTTCCAGACCGCTCGCAATTTTATGAAGAAGAAAATAGACAAGTTGAGCTTTCTGCGTAAACCTAAATATGTCGCTAGTTAACCAAGATGGCTTGGATAGAGCCGTCAAAAGGGACCAGTACGTGGTTTAATACCACGTGTGTAATATTAAAGGAACTGAGAATTGCCCTGTACCTCACTCGTCGTAGCGTGACTGGTTTGGCCCATTTGACACGCTGTCACACTGTTTGTTAGTGTTCTGAAACCCAAACCTATCAACAGAAACTATGTGTGCGATGCCTACAAACACAAAAGGGTTATAGCGCCCTATGTGACACCTGCCTCCTCATCTCTACAACGAGCTAGTCTTGCTTTGAAGTAAGTCACATGTTTCGAAACTTCGTCAATTACATAAACATGTCGCTCCTACGATTCAAAGGCGCGCGCATTACTCGTCGTCACTCAGACAGAACACCTATTCGCGCCGCACGCTTAACGAGTGCTAAGTTAGCATTATCGGAAAGACATAGCTGGTTGGTTTGGTTTGTGGGGTTTAACAACCCAAAATTACTCAGGCTATGAGAGATGCCGTAGTGGAGAAGTCCGCAAAGTTCGACCACCTGGGGTTCTTTACCGGGAAAGACACTGCGAAAGCACAGCAATAAAGGCAGGATGTCAGTACACCTAGTTTCGCTTAGGTTCATTTTCAATGCCCCTCATAAATTAGCGAGTACATCATGTTCCAGCCCACGGCGCACGCAAGTTTAGACTTTACCAGGCTTTCAGTCAACCACCATTTTTGGACGGGCTAAATTCCCTCTTTCGCTCCGCGTGCTTATTCACCAACTTAACTCAATTTGTTTCACCAAAGTCCTAATATAATAGGCCAAGCCGCATAAACGTCGGATTCTACTTCCGACGACAGCCAACGAATTTGCCGCTTTATTTTACAGTTCTCGTAGTTACTTTGCATATTTTTAACGTACTAAATATGATAACATCTTTACATTGCCTACATACTTTGAGGTACACATCGCACAAGATTTCGAGCTTACCTGCAAAATGCACTTCGAAGACGTGTGCCTCGTAATAGTCAATCATCTTTTCAGAGCACACGTGATTCAGAAGCTTCTTCTATGTAATCACGCTTGCTTCGCGGAACTGTGCGTCCTAATAGGCGATATCGAAGGTGCAATACGAACAGTTCGTTGCGACGAACTGGCGGTAGTGCTATGCGTGCAAATGAACGAACGCGGCGCGCGCAGCTAACGCAGTGAGCCGCGTTGTCTACGTCCCAACCTGTCAACGTCCCAACAGATGGTACTTTACATCGGGAGATGCAGTGTGGCCGTTCAGCGATGATTAGAAATCCAAAATGAACTCTATGCTTACAGCTAGCTACCGGCCACGTCTCACGTGCCAGAAGCATGCTCGCGATTTATCGCTCGCAACCCCGGCTGCAACACCGACGTGCAGTTTTTGCTTTAACGGAGCTGGGTTCTCCGGCTTCAATCTCGCGCATAAACCGGTGCAGCTCAGCTTGACCCTTCCCTCGCGCCATTGCCGTAGCCTCCACATACAATTCGTGACGCTTTTCACCTAATTTGCAATGTTATTATGACTGTACACAAATTAGCAGGTGTGGGATTATGGGTCTACAATATTAAATAAAGCGCTTAATCAAGGAGCAAGTAAAACGCATGTATTCGGAGGACGATCAGAAAGTGAAACCACCAAACCGGACACAGTAGTCTGTCGTGCCATCACATTAAGCGCCGACCTTAACTGTGCCCCCCCCCCCCCCCCCCCCCTCCTTTCACATCTGGCTTTTTCTAGTCGCCCTGTACAGACTCCCGATTCCTACTAAGATAAGTAGGGCTATTCTTTCCTCTAATACTGGCTGTCTCAAAATTGCGAATGAACAAAGCCGCCATCTCATTTTTTAGGCCACTCAATAAAATCTTTGATTCTACAAATCCAAGTGCCTCTCCGCGTCTTCTTGTTCTCAGAAATTGCATTGTCTATTGTCGGAACATCTACTGTGAAGTGTCTCAGTTTAATGATCTTTATATTTCTGTTCCTGTATCCTGCGCACTTGTTGGCTAGCTTCCTAGTCATTTGCAGGTATTGTGTGTCAAAGCATTTAAATACATTGGTTGCGTGCCCATCTGTAATTAGACAATTTTCTCAAATACAAAGCAGTATATATTTTACTCGCACCTTCATCTGCTCTTAAATATGGTCAGCCCACACCCTTTGTACAGTTTCGCTCTGGTTTATTTGCACCTAGGCGTAATATTTCAACTGCTTAATGATATATTTATAATTTTGACTTTACCTCGACATCTCTCAGTACCGGACAGCCATTATATCCACCCGCCCCTTTAGAATGTTTCATTATCCCGGCATCTCTTCACTCACTTGAAACAGACTTTGCGTGCTTTTCTATGTGTGCCAACGCTTCGTTTACCTAATTCTCGATATATTAGTATCTTTTAAACAAATGTGACTGTGAGAGAGGCTAAACAAAATTTGAGATAAACATTGTGTATACATAAAACACCGTAGTGCGATAGATAAATGATTTCCTGCAAGAACCATCTGTTTGACTGGAGTTCGCAACTTCCTTGCCTCGCAGCTTGCGCCCTCGTATCAACATCTGAACTGTCTAATTCGCGCTGTTTGCCTGGCACCTGCCATGTACACTCCACATTTAACATCCTAATAATTCCACCCGAAAATTTTTAATGAAAACTTGCGTATGGAATCAGTTTCTTGGCTTTTATATTTCCGAATTTCTTGAATGAACGACTTTTACATATCAGAGCAACGAGCTTGGCTCTTACAGCCGACCATAATTCAAGACATGAAGTTGGGGTGGTCCCGCTGGTTCTAATCAGACGAGAAGCGGAATTTTAACGCACATAAGTCTGTCTCCTTCGGTTTTTGCGAAAATATAACTGTTGTGTTAGAGAGAAGTTAGCGCAAATATTTACACACTTATGTGTTAACGCTCTCTTCCTCACCTCCAAAACCAACTATCACGACAGAACGAACTTCAAAATTCTAGTTAGTTATCATAGCCGGCAGTTTGAAGTGCCTAACCAGTATATTCTATTTCCACGGAATTACTTAACCACAATTCAGTGAAAACAGTTTGGAATAGGCTGAAAGAAATACAATGCGCAGTTTCAGCGTACAGCTACGCATGCAATAACGGTGTCATGTCTTGCAGTTTGCTGCAGTTGACTTCTAAAAGAATCTCGCCGTTAAAAGTAACGAGACTAATAGATAAGCTTTCACGCCAAAGAGGCGAAGGCGCGTATTACATTCAATAAACCTTTGCATGACTCATCGTTTACGCAACAAAGTTGATGAATTGCTTGTCTATATTGCAGCACTAATCCTGGAGCTAATTAATGAACTCGGAGCTCTTCGCCAGGAGGAACCAAGTACGCAAAAGACGAATGCTTCAAAAATCACCACATAGATGAGAGCAACGGCCATCTTTTTTCACTGCACTTTGTCGCCATGCTCATTAATCAAGACACCGTTTTCAAGAGGCGCCCAGGTTTCAAGCAATTAATTACGCGTCATATGGTCAATAAGGCGGAAACTTGGGCGAGTTGGAAAGCATTTGAAATCATCTTTTCTAGCACTTCTTTAACACACAAGGGAATTCTTATGTTCCTGTTCTTATGTGTTCCTCATTTATCTAATGTCCCTTGTGTGTTAAAGAAGCGCTAGAAAAGATGATGTCATATGGTCTAAGCAGGAGGTCTCAACTTAACCCAGGATATAAATTAGATCGCGATGACGACTGCTTGAAGAGATTGAAATGCATTACGTTCTTTGTTTTTATTCCAGAGTGGAACATTGTTGCTGTGGCCAGTTAGAAGGCTTTATTCTAGGCATACCAAATCTTAGAAATACCATTCAACGGTTTTTATTTACAGCAGATGTTTTGTCTTCTTGGCTAAAAATTCCTCAGGCACATGTGGTGTAACGTAAACAGTGGGTTTTCATAAAAACGGGCTCTACGCAATCGAAGAAACGAGGTAATTTATCAGTTACAAAGCCGAAACCATACAGCTGGGCTGCGACTAAGTATCTTCGAAGATAAAAATCTTTTCTCACCAAAAATGTATTTCTAGCTGAGTCCTTAGGTGGAATTCTACACCGTCTTGTACAGCAAAACGACAGTTTTTGAATAGAAATATAAAAATGGTTTCTGTTGCTCGTAGTCTCAGTATAAACGCAGACCGCTCGGCCACTCTTCTATAGAACGCATCGGCCAGTAAATATTTGCGGGGAATATTGCATTCTTGATTTAGCACGCTTGTGTGAAATCATACTCATCATCATCAGCCCGACTATACCCACTCCAGGACGAAGGGTTGTCCCATATTCCTCCAAATATTCCAGTCCTGCGCAAGCTGCATCCAGTGGACCCCTGCGAACTTGACCCTTGACCCCACCTAACTTTCTACCGGTCCCTGCAACGCTTTCCTTTCCTTGAAATCTAGTTTGTTGCCCTAAGCGACCATCGATTATCCTCCCTTAGCACTACATGTCCTGCCCATGCCCACTTCATCTTCTTGATTTCTACTATGTTATCAACTCGAATTATTTCTCTGACCCTTCCGCCCGCTTCCTATCTCTTCACGTTACACCTATAATTTTTTTCTACAGCCATCTACGTTGTCCGCAACATAGAACAGTTTCTGCTAGCCTCCAAGTTTCAGCCCCTTTAGTGAGTACAGGTAAGATGCGACTGTTATATACTTTCTTCTTGAGTGATACTGGTAAGCTGCTAATCATAATCTTCGAGTACTTGCGAAATCCTCGCCATCCCAGTGTTATTCGCCTAGGTATTTTTTTTTATGGTCCGATCTGCTTTAATAGCTGTCCTAAGAAGGCATTTTCGCCTACTCCTTCCAGTGCTTAGGTACCTAACGTAAACTGCTGTTCTCTTCCTGGGCAGTTGAACGTCACTTTCTGCATAGTCATTTTCAAGCCTACCTTTCTGCCTTTCCTGTCTAGGCCATCAATCATAAATTGCAGTTCATCCCCTGAGTTTCTTATCAAGGCAATGAAATCAGCAAATTGCAGATGACTTAGGTATTCTCCATTCAGACGTATCCTTAACTGCTTCCATTCAAAGTCTCTGAATACGTCCTCTAAGCAAGCTGTAAACAGTACTGGGGAGATCGTGTCTCCTTGCCTAACACCTTTCTTTATAGAAATTTTGTTACTGTCTTCACACAGAACTATTGTTGCTCTGCAGCCACTATAGATATCTTCGAGTACTTTCACGTATGGCTCGTCTACATCCAGATTTCACAATACCTGCATGAATGCCGTCGTATCTACTGAGCCAAATACTTTTCTATAATCAGTGAAAGCTATGCATAAAGGGTTGGTATATTACGGATCATGTTTACATCACAAGTTGATGGTATGGATATATAAGGTAGTAGAGCTTCGTTTGCGAGCGCATTGGCAACTGCATAACAGACCTGGCTGGTTACTCGAAATTGCATTTGTAACGCAACACTTTTGAAGATCTTAACAGAAATGGTGTCCTAAACGTACGTATCTCTCAGGTTATGAATACCTCAATGGAACAGGGTGGGCTTCGAGTAGAAGATGAAGGATTTCCTGATCGGATGTACATTTTCAGACAGGTGCGAGAGGTGCCACCGTATCCTGGCACAATTCCTCTGATCTACGCGATATTAAGTGCAATGTTTAGCCTTCACTTATTACGTTCTCTAGGTATTAAACAAGCACTTACGATTCGAGACTTGGCATATTGCCTTGTAAGAATTTTAAATAAAAACGTAATAAAACAGGCAAACTGGGAGAAATATACCAAAATTGAACGTTCTTACGGAAATTTTTTTTTTCGTGAGGACTAGATTATCTAATCAATGCTCTCTTAAAACACTTGTCAAGATAATTCAGGCTATTGATATTCTCAAAAATATTGTAACGGGCCGCAAAGAAGATGAAGCACTATGCCCGATGGAAGAATAAAATAGAGAATATTGAGCGCGCGCAGAACCAGAATTGATTGACAAGGTGGGATATGCCATGTTTCAAAAGGTCAAGAAGAAGAAAAAAGTAGCAAGTTTTTTCGAAGGCCTTCACTTTAACAATATAATTCAATCGTCGCAGAATTCTTGTCGTGCACAGTATAAGTTCGGCTCAGTAGGCGATATGATACTTACAAATGATAGCGGTTAATTATCTAAGCAGATGAAAGATTTGGTTAAAAAACGCCAAAGCATGAAAGGCTCTAATCCAATAGACAGGATGTAAGTGGCAGAGCTATCAAAGGTAATCAATAGGTGCAATGTGTCCGTCATAAGGAAGTATCTCATGGATAAAATCGAGCATGCTCTAAAGAACAGGGGCAATCATAAAGCGGTGTAAAAGAAATTAGGCATAAAGAAAAATCGGATGCATGCTCCAAAGTATAAGTTGGGCAATGTCATTACGAATACTGACATGATAGTCAAAGTAGCCGAGGAGTTCTATACTGATGTATAACAATGGTTGTCAGGACAATAATGAGATTGACAGTAGTATATAGCAGTCGGACGTACTGTCAGTAATGAAGGACGAGGCTAAGAACGCTTTAAAAACCATAAAAAGATGGCAAGCAACTGCGCAGGTTTAGGTAACGTTTGTTGAAGAAATTGGCCACCCTGTAACTTAATGCCTGGTGTTATCGACGGTACCGGAATCATGGAAGAACGCTATTGTTATCTCAATTCATAAGAAAGGGACGTTCAGAGCTTGAACAATTACAGAGAAGTCAGCTTACCATTCATTACGTATAAGGTATTTTATAAGCTAATCGCTAAAAGATTCAGGACAACCTTTGACTTCAATCAAGCAAAGGATTAGGCATGTTTTAGGAAAGGGTATATTCGAAAGTTCGTGTCGTGAAACTAACGACTTCCTTATTTGATAACATATACCTGGGCAATAAAAGGATAAGTAGTTGTCGGAGTCTAATCAATTCAAACTCATTTGCTAGCTCCTGCTAGCAGTAGTTCGCGCAGTCAATAAACAACAAACTGGCAATATAGTCTTAAAGATGTATGATTTTCGAATGAGTTCTCTTCCACTATCAGTGCGTAATAAGAAATCTGATTAAAATATATTTAAATGAAATAACTAATCATATTGACGGAGCAGAACGTGCATGTATATTATGCGCCATGGAATCAGAAGTTTATTTCAGATTCGTTGCTTTTCGCTGCGTATAGGTAACTCAGCGAATAACGACAATCTAGTAAAATTCTCTTCTATAACGACAGCTTTCATATACGAACGGTATTAAATTGCCGTTCATCCGCAGACACAATATTCACAAGTAATGCAAACCACACCCTACGGCGGCAGTAGAGGGTACAAATTTTGCTTTTTATATCACGAAGCATTGAACTCCAGGCATCTTTTGCTATGCATCATTAAGTAGAAACGAAAACCTTAAAGGATAGTGCGGAAACTGCACTAGGCGAAATTGTTGACTTCTAATAGACAAATGTCTGCATCTGCTTACTCATATCGTTATGATCCGCCGCCGCTCTTTGGCCTCCATTGCTACCACTCGACGATGTACAATTTTGTAGCGAGAGCTGCATTGGCCACAGCCTCGCCATTTCGCCGTGCCTGCTCGTGCCTCTCCGAAGAGCGAAGCAAGAAGAAGAAGGGAAAAGAAGACAAGGCAAAAGTAGAAGAAGAGGGAGAGGGAGAAGTGAGAGAGGAAGAAGAGAAAGAAGATAAACCGAAAGACGAGGAAGAGAAGGAGGAGGAAGGCGAGGAAGATGAGGAGGAAGAAGAAAAGGAAAGAGAAGAAGGAAAGCAAGAAGATAAAGAAGTATAGGTAGAAGAATAAGATAAAGAAGTAGAAGAAGTAGTAGAAGACGACGATGATGACGGAGAAGAAAAGGAAGAAAAAGACAACCAGGTAGCTGGTAGAGGCGAACGACGATAGCGAGTTGCTAGGACAAGTTCGTTCGAACGTTGTGACAGCGGTGTGCCCCGAAATTCCATGTGGAGACGATGCTGTACCACTAAAAGTCTTCCACATCCGAATGAGAATTCTCAATGACGAGAGAAAAGGGAGGCTCATACGTGAAGTGATTCTCCTCAGCATACATAAAGCTGAAACTATAGAGTACTATGTACAAAAGCCACATTTTTACTTTCAAGCCGGACCTAAGCACAGCCATGCAGATTAATCTCTCATAATTCCAGGTTTAACCGCAAGATAAATAACATGTAATTTTCTGGAAATATACATCAGTGTCTCGTGGCGTTCAGGGTGCAGTTTGTCGTAGCCTTTTGATTGGCTGACTGTATGACGTCATCAAAATCATTGACGTCATTGGTAGTGACGTCACACATTCATAACCTCTAGATGCTATCGACTGCGATGTCGCATGACACATATCGGCATAACTTATGAGTTAAGAATATGACAGTGTCTCAGTGATGTAATCAATGCACTGAAGTCAGCCTATAGGCGGGAGCAGATTTTTGAAAATTTTGCCCATGATGCGGGTCTGAAGTAGCTCTTCGAATACCGCGTAGAAAAAAGAAACAACTTGCAACCATTCAGTAATACCAGGATGAAAGCAAAACGGCTGCGTTGTACCTGAATGCCCTTATGGTTATCTTGGAATAAAAGAAATATCAAGTCTTGAGGAAATGAGGGCTGTTGTTGATGACTGCAAAAAAAGTATAGAAAAGCGGCGTTCTGAGTGATAAGCTCTTACACATTGTTACGGGGATGTACTTAATGTGACGGCACTGCGATGGGCTGAACTGGACGCAAGACTTCGGTAGCCGTGCAGAATCCGCTCTCTCAGCGTCGTTCTCTTTTTCAACGCTTCGTCGTGCCTGCGTTCCTTGATCGTCGTCTTTGACAGTGAGCACATCACTTTGGTCTCGCGTTTCCCGGTGACACTACCCCCCTCGGCAAAAGGCACCGTCCCGGTGCGTATTAGTCGTGCGGTGTGGAGGGGGAGTAATATGGCTCTAGGCGGGCGACATGTACAATTTCGGAAGCGGGTTTAGCAGTCGGTGACTTTGGGTGGAGCGGTGCAATCTCATAGGTCACGTCGGTCACAGGGCGTAGTACACGGTAAGGACCCGTGTAGTGGGGCAGAAGTTTCTGACACAACCCCACACGGCGGCACGGAAGCCAGAGCAACACCAGAGATCCGGGAGGATAGTGCACATCGCGGTGGTGAGCGTCGTAGCGGCGTTTTTGAGCTTCTTGAGAGACGGTGAGATTGTGACGAGCAATCTGGCGAGCAGCGTCGGCTCGGGCTATGGTATCGCGGGCATAGGTGGTGACGGGGCCAGCGGCGGGAAGCAAAGTGTCGAAGGGCAGTAAGGGGTCTCGTCCAAAGAGAAGATAGAATGGAGAGTACCCAGCAGTGTCATGACGCGAAGAGTTATATGCAAAGGTGACAAATGGCAGACTAATATCCCAGTCGCGATGACTGTCGGATACGTACATTGCGAGCATGTCGGTGAGTGTGCGGTTAATACGCTCCGTAAGGCCGTTCGTCTGAGGGTGGTACGCAGTGGTGAACTTGTGCCGAACGGAGCAAGAACGAAGTATTTCCTCAACAACTCGGGAAAGGAAACAGCGGCCACGGTCGGTAAGTAGTTGACGGGGAGCACCATGGTGTAGTATGACGTCGTACAAAAGGAAGTCAGCAACGTCTGTGGCGCAGCTGGTTGGAATGGCGCGAGTGATCACGTACCGCGTGGCGTAATCGGTGGCCACAGCGATCCATTTGTTTCCTGATAAGGACTCGGGGAAGGGCCCTAGGAGGTCAAGGCCAACACGAGAAAATGGCTCAGTCGGGATAGCAATCGGCTGCAGGTGTCCAGGTGGCAGCACAGGGGGTTTTTTCCGGCGTTGACAGAGGTCGCAAGCGGCTACATAACGTTGGACAGAGCGGTAGAGTCCAGGCCAGAAGAAACACCGGCGCACGCGATCGTATGTGCGTGAGAGGCCAAGATGACCAGCTGTAGGGGCGTCGTGCATTTGTTCTAGAACGGCAGAGCGTAGGTGTTGGGGAACGACGAGCAAGTGCTCAGCACCATCAGGTCGCATGTTGCGGCGGTATAGCGTATTCCCATGAAGGAAGAACAGGGCGAGGGAAAAGTCACGGCTGTGTGTGCGGAGGCGGTCGATAAGAGAACTGAGGGTTGGGTCCAAGCGCTGTTCGTCGGCTATGTGAGAAAAGTCCGATATAGAGAACACACAGGGGTCCGACTCGTGGTCAGTAGAGGAAGGGGGATCGACGGGATAACGGGTCAGACAGTCTGCATCCTGGTGGAGCCGGCCTGATTTGTATACAACGGAAAAGGTATACTCCTGCAAGCGCAGTGCCCAGCGGCCGAGGCGGCCAGCAGGATCCTTGAGGGAAGAGAGCCAACATAGGGCGTGGTGATCGGTAATTACAGTGAATGGTCGGCCAAACAAGTAGGGTCTGAATTTTCCAACGGCCCAGACGAGAGCCAGGCACTCCCGTTCCGTAATCGAATAGTTCTGTTCCGCTGATGACAGGAGACGACTGGCGTAGGCAATCACGCAGTGTTGGCCGCGTTGTCGCTGTGCAAGAATGGCACCAATCCCGTGGCCACTGGCGTCGGTGCGAAGTTCCGTCGGGGCAGACGGGTCGAAATGGGCCAACACAGGAGGATTGGTGAGAACAGCGATGAGGGTGGAGAATGCGTTAGCCTGCTCTGGTCCCCATGAGAAAGGAACGCCTTTCTTCAGGAGATTGGTGAGAGGACGAGCAACAGCGGCAAAGTTTGGGACGAACCGGCGAAAATAAGAGCACAGTCCTATAAAGCTGCGGACATCACGGGGTGAACGGGGAGATGGAAAAGCACTGACAGCACGAATTTTGTCAGGATCGGGTTGCACGCCGGTGGAATTCACCAAATGGCCAAGCACTTTAAGTTCGCGGCGCCAAAACTGCACTTCTTTGAGTTCAGTTGAAGTCCGGCACGGCGGAAAAGTGCCAAGATGGAAGAAAGGCGACGAAGATGGCTTTAGAACGAGGGCGAGAAGACAATGACGTCATCCAAGTAACATAGACAAGTCGTCCATTTCAAGCCGCGGAGTAAGGAGTCCATCATTCGTTCAAACGTAGCAGGGGCGTTGCAAAGTCCGAAAGGCATAACCTTAAATTGGTAAAGACCATCGGGTGTGACAAAAGCTGTCTTCTCGCGGTCTTGTTCGTCAACGAAATCTGCCAGTAGCCGCTACGAAGGTCGATAGAGGAAAAGTAGCGGGCTCCATGTAAACAGTCCAAGGCATCGTCTATTCGCGGCAGCGGGTAAACATCTTTCCTTGTCATCGTGTTCAGATGTCGATAGTCGACGCAAAAGCGCCAACTGTAGTCTTTTTTTCTAACGAGCACGACAGGAGAAGCCCAGGGGCTGTTCGAAGGTTCGATGATATCGTTGGCCAACATCTTGTCGACCTCCTGCTGGATGACTTGGCGCTCAGAAATGGACACACGATAAGGCCTCCGATGTACAGGTTTTGAATCGCCGGTGTCAATGCGGTGAGTCACAACTGATGTTTGGCCCAGAGAACCGGCAGCAAAGTAAAAAATGTCGGAGAAGGATAACAAAAGGTTGTGCAGGTCCTGAGCGTGTTCGGGGCTGAGGTCAGAGGCAATCATTGCGGAAATAGGGTCGTTAAATGTGGTGGGGAGTACGGGTGTTGGAAGGACGCTTGAATGTGGGCCAGGAGTGAGTGCACAAATGGTGCAGTCTGTGAGAGGAGACAAGGTAGCAAGGAATATTCCTTCGGGGAGAACTTGGGGTGACAGACTGAAGTTCAGGATAGGAAGGTAGGTGTTGTTCTGTGTAACGCGTACAATGAGATGAGGAAGAACGACGTTGCGGTCAAGAAAGACCTCGGTGGTAGGGCAAGCAACATAGTCACCGTCAGGCACAGGCGGGAAAGGTGACAGAGGTAGGTAAACAGCAGAGTCAGGGGGCAGGCGAGCGAACTCGGTGGAGCGAAGGCGGGGTGTAGATGGAGGATGTTCTGAGCAGACAGGTAAGTCCAAACGAAGAAGGCCGCTGGAACAGTCGATAAGGGCAGAGTGGGCCGTTAAAAAGTCAAGGCCGAGGATCACATTGTGAGGGCACTGGTTGAGGACGGTGAACAAAACAGGGATGTGATGACCGGCAAGGGTGACTCGGGCAGTGCACAGCCCAGTGACGGCAGCAGTACTGCCATCGGCAACACGAACGGTGGGCGAAGCGGCGGGGGTCTGTACTTTCTTGAGGCGGCGGCAAAATGATGAGCTCATGATCGAGACTTGGGCACCAGTGTCAATGAGGGCAGAGACGGGAACACCATCCACGAGCAGGGAGAGGAGGTTACAGGGCGAAGAAATGGGCAGAGGATTTCCAGGTCGGGGTACCAATGCAGCGTCACCTCCGGGAGCTGCATCGGCTAGTTTCCCGTGAAGCGGCCGGCAGAGGACGGCGAGGAACTGCGGTTAGGAAGAGGTGAACGGGAACGGCGGGCTGGCGGCGAAGGAGAGCGACTGGATACAGGAGGAGGCGGAGTGTTATCGGTGCGGGGCGGCTCATAACGAGGCGTGAAACGGCGGTGACCGTAATCGGAGTAGCGATCAACGTAAGGGAAACGTCGAGGTGGTGATGTCCAGCGGCTGCGGCAGTGGCGAGAGATGTGGCCAACACGTGAGCACGTGAAACAGATCGGCCTGTCGTCAGGGGTGCGCCACTCCTCAGGATTGCGGTATCGGAAGCGTGGCGTGTAGGTGTTGCGGGGCGCAGCGTGGGCGACCATGGGAGGGATGGGGCTCGAACTGGGGGGTTCCACGTTGTGGCTATAGGGGACGCCCAAGTTAGCAACCTCTTGACGAACGACGGCTTGAATGAGGGATATTGTCTCTAGGTTACTGTCCGAAGAGGGCGGGTTGGATGCAGCAGGAGCGAGCGCTTCCAGTTCACGACGCACGATGCGGGTCACATTTTCAGTGTTGGAAGGCTGCCTTAGGGTCGGCAGATCCTCGCACGTGGAGCTAGGGGCAGTGTTGGGGAGCCGATTGAAGCGATGTGCAATGCGTTTGTGTTTGGCCTGCTCGAAATGTCGACAAACTTGCAGAACGGAGTCAACCGTAGAGCAGTCCCGACAGCGTAGAAGATTGAAGGCATCGTCGGCTATGCCTTTGAGGATGTGCCCCACCTTATCAGGTTCTGTCATGTCTTTGTCGACTTTTCTGCAGAGGGCCAGAACGTCTTGTATATACGTAATATAAGGCTCGGTAGATGTCTGGGCACGTGTGGCGAGGTCCCTCTTGGCGGCGAGTTGACGGCCAACCGGTTTTCCGAACAGGTCACGGAGTTTTTGTTTGCAAACATCCCAAGAGGGTATATCTGCTTCGTGTGTTTCGAACCACACGCGTGCCGTTCCGGTAAGGTAGAAGATGACATTGGCCAGCATCAGCGTGGCGTCCCACCTGTTGTGCTGGCTAACACGCTCATAAAGCGAAAGCCAGTCCTCGACGTCTACCTCATCTGTACCGCAGAATGTGCCAGGGTCACGGGGGTGGGCTACGACGACAGTTGGAGTTGCGGAGGTTGATGGAGCCGCGTCGGTTGTCATCGTAACGGTTCCGATGTGACGGCCACTGCGGAGATCCAGCGTCAGATTGTGTCGAACCCGCGACCTCCACCAAGATGTTACGGGGATGTACTTAATGTGACGGCACTGCGATGGGCTGAACTGGACGCAAGACTTCGGTAGCCGTGCAGAATCCGCTCTCTCAGCGTCGTTCTCTTTTTCAACGCTTCGTCGTGCCTGCGTTCCTTGATCGTCGTCTTTGTCAGTGAGCACATCACTTTGGTCTCGCGTTTCTCGGTGACAATATAAAGTTGACGATCTTGAAAATGAGTCATGGTGGTGCAATTTGCTTTTCTACGAGGTGAAAGACGAGAAAAAACATGAGTCACGTGAGACTTCAGAAAGTCATGTCCTCTGCTTGTGTTGATCTATTTTAGAAATAGAGCCAAGAATCAAAAGGCCAACCGTCTGGGACAGTTCAATTCAGAAAAAACTCGGCTTTTAATAGTTATTCTCAGTTCTTTCAAAGAGAAGCAGGCTGTTTTAGCAAGTAGCAAAAAATAGAAAGGAAGTCAGACTAGTGATACAAAAGGAAACTGTTGTAGGAATATGCTCGACCTCACAAAGGCATCAGTGGCAAAGCGCATCTGAAGTATGACACACTTTATTTGAATAGCGTCAAATACGTATAAGAGGAACCTCGGCGCCAAACAGTTCATGCTATCTGACCAAACAGTGTGAGCATTATGCTTTGATATTTTCAGTAATAAATTGCAGAAGTGTTAAGAAATAATAAAGTAGATGAGTTGCATGGTTTAATTGATATGGATATGTCAAAATCATCGGAGTAATTGGGCATGAATCATGACTGGATGATGAGGTCGCTGATAGCAAAGATGTTTCCAAACATTACGTCACTTATAGATATCGCCGCAACAGCTACGGATAAGGCATCTTTATTCTGGTGGGCCACTTGATTAGCTCTCGTAAGATGGAAGCTGACGCCGGGGCAACTGAGACTGTATGCACGCAAAATAAACTTCTAAATGGTAAATTGTTATACGTATGTTCATTCAACAGGCCACCTGGAAGACCTCCTAAAATTATCCGAGACCTAAGTGGCGTGATTGAAAGTGTTTAAACTGAATGTTTAGTCATAGGAAGTGGTTTTAACATTCCTGAAATAGACTGGTTCATCGCTAAGTTATTCATCCGCAGCTACTACTAAGGAGGAAATGATAAATAAATGCATCTATTTCTGTGTTTCACAATTAGTGCGGCAGCCAACGCATGGTAACAGCATTTTTTTTTATTTCATACTAGCTAGCAATCGTCAGTTATGCCCACACTTGTACTACCCGGAATCAGTGATCACTGTTGTGTCTTAGCTGAAATCAAGTTTCAATGCATGATAATTGAATACTACGTTGGTAGGCGGAATTACAATTATCAAAGCACACGTGACAAAGATGACGCAAGCACAGGAATCCTATGATGGTATATATGCAGCACTTTCTGATTCACCCGGCGTAAAAAAATGGTGGCGTGTATTGAAAAACAAACTTATTGATCTGAGTTACCAATATGTGCCGTCATAGGTGATCGCAAAGTGCCGTAGAAAAGCGACAGCACGTGTAAGTACTCTTCAAACGTAATCCATCACAAGAAAGCAAGAATAAATTGAAGAAAGTTACAAAAAATAAGAATACTTCGATACAAAAGAATAAATTCGCCTACTTCAAATCATTTGACTGGCGTTTCCAAGATCACCCTAAGGAATTTTGGCAGTATATTAACCGCAAATCGAAAGAATGAATTATCCATTCCGCCAGTCGATCAAGATGGACATTGTTCACGATATTCTCCAGAAGGCAAAGTTTAACAGGTTTTAGTTCGATTTTGTTTTTGGCACCATCATGTTGATTTTGTTACTCCAAAGCCTTTTGTGTGTTGGTATTCCTGGTACGCAATGCAAAACATTTTCTCCCCAAATCTTAAAAACTGTTGTATGTGTTCAACGTTCGAAGCATTTTTTAGTATGCTTGTACAGTCTGGGACCCGAAATCAGCAAGTGACATTCAGAAATTAGCAGCAGTTCAGAATCTAGCTATCTGTTTAGTTCTTAATAATTATAGCAGGTACTTTAGTGTTTCAAATGCGTTGGAAACCTTAGGTTTGGCACACTACAGACACGAAGGAAAATGCATCGTCTAAAATTGTTCCAAAGTATTTGCCATTCAACAAAATGCAGTGGCCGGACTTCCTTCCAGCAAAACTGGAAAATAAATAAAACTGAAACTGGAACTGAAATACATATTAACCCAACTATGTCTCATTACTAAGAGATCATTCACTGAAGGTAAACGAATACAAGTGGGGAACTGCCCTCTTTAAAGTGTCTTTCTTTATGAAAACGGTTTCCGACTTGAACCTGCTTTCAGAAGTGATGGACATAATACCTAACAAGAGATATATTTGGAAAGGGAGAACTATTTAATGAAAAACAATTAATTCAGCCGGCGTCTAGGATTCGCTGACATGCTGCTCTCCGTAGGAAAGCAAATTGGAGCGGGAAAGCGGAAGGAGAGCGGTGTTCAGAATAAAAACTATAAAAGTATGACAGGAGATGGAATGCAACCAATAAATGCGTACTAATAAAGCTCATCATCAAGTGATGTTAAACAATGAAATGATGAGGTTCATATCCTACAAATTTGCTTACAAAATTCACAGTGTGAAAAATGCTCGACAGTTACCAACAAGCACACAAAGTTCGTAGCCTAAAAAATGTCAAAAACGATAGCTTGTTTGGAAACTCACTGTCTTTTAAATAATCAAACAGAAAGTTCATTGCTTGTGTTCGTTGCCTAGGCTGAGGGACCTTAAGTACTGTCCATTGTTAGAAGCACTAATGAGAGCATCTCCATGCAATGTTCATAGTAAGCACGCTCGTCAGCATACGCAAGGCACTCGAGCAAAGTATGTTGTACTGTTTCAATCGCGCCACAGTTTTCAAAACGCAGACTGATGGTCTGACCAAAATGGTATCCCGTCATTTGTAAATGCACAGTTCAAGCGACGTCGGTGGTATAGAGCCTCCCGATAGCGAGCAAATCTGGAAGGGAATATAACTAATGACGCCTTTTATTCATCACTGTGATAAACGTAAAAGAACTTTGATGTGCGTGGTTTTTGGCGCCTTTAAATTTACCTTAATGAATTATGTCATTTGTTGTACGTAATCAAATAATGTTATTGTTTTCCATCAACACATATTCTCAATTTTTATTTTCGTTCCCCCCCCCCCCCCCCCCTGTAATGCTAGATAATAGCACTGCAGGTACTGTTCATCATCATCATCATCATTGGCCTGACTATACCCACTGTAGGGCGAAGGCCTCTCCCATATTTCACCAATTAACCCGGTTCTGTGCGAGCTGCATCCACTTGACCCCTGCGAATTTCTTAACCTTATCCGCCCACCTAACTTTCTGCAGCCCCCTGCTACGCTTTCCTTCTCTTGGAATCCAGTATGTTACCATAAGCGACCATCGGTTACCTTCTCTTCGCACTAGATATGCTGTCCATGCCCATTCCTTCTTCTTGATTTCCACTAGAATGGCATTAACTTGAGTTATTTCTCTGATCCAATCGGCACGCTTCCTATCTCTTAATGTTACCGCTACCATTTTTCGTTCCATAGCCCTCTGCGTTGTCCTCAACTTAAGTAGAGCCCCCTTGGTTATCCTCCACGTTTCAGCCCCATAGGTGAGTACAGGCAAGATGCAACTGTTGTATACTTTCCTCTTCAGCGATAGCGGTAAGCTGCTAGTCCTAATCTGCAAGTGCTAGCCAAATGCGCTCCATCCCAATCTTATTCTTCTTGTTATTTCCTTTTCATGGTCCGGATTTGCGGTTAAAACCTGTCCTAAGTAGACATATTCGCCTACTACATCCAGTACTTCGCTACCTAATGTCAATTGCTGTTCCTTCCCAAGACTGTGGAACTTTACCTTAGTCTACTGCATAATGATTTTAAAATTAAATAAAAAGTAAGTAAATAAAATAATAAATAATTAAAGCTTTGTTCTCTGAGCTGGGTACACTGGACCGCTACAAATCGTGAAGCCTATAAAAGCTTCACTCAGCCCGAAGTACACTCTAATCTAACCCACAGGCGTAGGAGAAGCACGCGATTGTAAGGTATTTCCTTCATATTGCTTAAAAATTAGATTTTATTCTGGTACGCACATTCAATACAAGGATAGCCTTTAGGACCGTTTTTCATTGTTACCGTCAATTCGAAGGCGAGATTAAATGAAAGTGCATCATCGAGACACCGAAATGAGTTTCCGCAACATGTCCGATGGACAAAGAGCCCAAGAGACCACCGTCATTTCGGTTTCGATATCTTCCGGACCGAGCCTCTCATTTTACCGAAACAATCCTACACCCACTGTATTGGGAGCCATACGCTGCCATTACGTTTCATTTCTGTTCTTCAAAAGCTCATTTCTCCTATCTAAGCCCATCAATGTGAGCATGCTCGTAACGCAATCGCATTTGTCCATGAACAGCGGCACGTGGCAAAGCAACATGATGTTGTGTGCAGCCTTTATTTCTGCTCTCTGCCTAGTCTTCTATTTATATCTTTC
Source organism: Amblyomma maculatum (assembly GCF_055883805.1). Taxonomy (NCBI): domain Eukaryota; kingdom Metazoa; phylum Arthropoda; class Arachnida; order Ixodida; family Ixodidae; genus Amblyomma; species Amblyomma maculatum. The sequence continues at coordinate 88,726,611 of NC_139349.1, forward strand.
CATCCTTCCCTCTCTCTCTATTTATTCATCTGTATAATTTATTTTTCAATGTTACATATATCTCTCAATCTATCTATCACTCTTTTTATCTGCCTGCTTTTCCATCTATCTACTCATCTGTATAATCTAACCTATCTGTCAGTTCATTTTCATGTATATCGATGTACCAATTTATCGAACTTGAAGAAACTGTCTATTTCTGTATCACCCTTCTATACAATATAATTTATCAATCAGTATGTATGGCTGCGCTTGTGTCCTTGAAATCAGAAGTTGAATCATCTTAATAATTTAAAGTTTATGGATGAGCTGCAACCCAGGCAGTTTTAGAGCTTCAGCACCCTCAGCGTCCTAAAAAGCTTGCGGAGATGTAAATGCCATGTGATTTACCCTTCTCCAGCCGATAATACAGTTGTGCTCTAGCGTTAGAATTTCAGTCAGCCACTTTTCTTTTTTTTTTTTTTTTTGATGCTGAATTTAAGTATGAACAATGTCAGGAAGTATGGCGCATGGGTACATCAGTGAGTGTTAGATAATATCAGTACGGGTCATTCACAGTAATTTAGAATAATGCATAAGTATTGAAACAATTCGTATCTAACTTATTTTCAGGTAACCCTTTATACATGATTCAAGTATTACGAGCTGAAAGCAGAAAGAAATAATGGAACACTTCTAAAAGATTTTCATGTAACGAACGTTTCTGCCAACTGCCCGATTTGCGTTGTTTTGAAAGTTGTCGAAAAATGCAATAAGGTGACGAAAATTAAAATTCATGACGCTTGCGTGTTCGCTTTCAAAATTAAAAAACCAGTGGAGCTCGCTCTCTACAATATTCTACTTATCAGACAATTTTATTGGAATAGTGAGATCGCTGAGGTCAAGCTTGCAAATGGAACCAATGCTGATATAAAAGACATAAAGAGCATATAAAAAAATATATTCGTTTCATAGTTACCGTCGTTGTGACTAAATATAGTGTGCCGCGGGTTCAAATCAGCACTCCCAGTCATAGACACTCACAAAAGACGCCATTATCACGCACCCCTGTTTGAGCTGTGCATTTGAGTCAAGCAGAGACAATAAGGATGTCTGTGAACAAAGCTACTTTGCTACTCTGCCGCTACTCTGCCGCTACTCTGCCGCTACTCTGCCGATAATAACGCTGCATACTACGTGCTATCATGTGCGCCCTCTGGAAACTATGCCGTTTACCAGAAAGCGTCTGCAATAGATGAAAAGCAAGCCATTTAATAATGGTATCACTAATACGAACAAACGGTACATTAGTGTAACAAGCATTTCAAGAACTCGCAGTGGCTTAACTCAGCTAAGCCAGGATATATAAAGCGAAAGCAGTAGTAGTCGTGAATGAGCTCGAATCGTTTTTTTGTTGTCGTTCTTACTGTGCCTGCCTCTCAGGCACAACAGACTCGCCGCAATACTCAGCGTATATACAGGGTGGCCAAGCTAACTGTAGCCAAGGATTAAAAAACAAAATATTTCAAGTAGGCCAGAGCAACTACTTGTATAGAGCAGCTTTTTTATTAATATAAGATTTTTATTTTGCAATACCCTAATTAGCAGTTAAGATATTTTTTTTCTTATTTGCTTACCTATCGCATTTAGACAATAAATGTGATTTGCGAAGTTGGACAGCACCTTCTGAAACCCCGTTCCATTTTTTTATGATAAACATAGCTCGCGGGTAACTTTTTCCAAGCTATAAAGGAAGTTTGCGAAATGCAAAACAAAACACAAAACGTAGCCGCATTCGCGCACCACGATTGTGCTGCTTTTAACTGTGGTTAGAGTTAAGGAAACCAGCCACGGCCGTGGCTCCATCGCCCCGTGTCAGCGGCGGGCCGATATGTCTGCGTTGGTTTTGTCGCCCTTGTCGGCTTGTCGGTGCACTTGACTGTACTAGTTGCACCGCGCTCGCGGTGTTTGCTGCAACCAGCGCCAACATAGCAGCATACCGCTGGAGCTGGGCTGTTCAGTCATGACCGCAGGTAATTTCGTTCACTGAAACCACGACTGAGAGCACCACAATTCTTGGCGCGCGAATCCATTAGTCACGTAATTTTTTTGTATTTCACTGGCTTTCTTTAGATTGTGGGAAAAACCATACATGTGAGATTTTAATTATCGGAAAAATGGAATAGGAGTTTCAGAAGGCGCCCTCGAACTTTGCGATTCACACTTATTTTCTAAAGGCAATAGATAGCCAATTACAAAAATTATCACAAAGTATAATTCGTTAATTGCAAAAAAAAAAATTTCCTGTGCTGCGTAAGATGGCTAACAGGCGTGTCAAGTAGTTTCTCTGGCCTACCTCAAATGCTTCATTTTTAAAAACCGTTGACTAAAGTTAGTTTGGACACCCTGTAAACGCCTTCGCAAGCTAGCGGCTTCTCCACGGCTTATATCCCCCGTTGTGGCACAGCAGCTGAAGAGTACAGCGCATGCGCATTAGGGCTGATATCTAAGTAATGACGTCACGCTCAGCGCTCCGCGAAGACCGGCAGTATGTATTGGTATGAATGGAGTTTGCCAGGTGTGCGAAGAGGAGAAGAAAAGAAAGCTGCCTGGTCCGTGTCCCACATGTGCGAAAAAGTGGGCGGCAAGCATTAAAAACATTCCAGGTTGTTTTAATTTAAGCAAAGCAAATAAGGTTCATTTTAAATCTTGCTAATTTTTATATACAATGCAGTGATCTACGTCAAAGAGAATAGCATTTGCGGTATAAGGTTTATCTTTAATTTATTCTATTCTCTTAAAACTTACCTTTTCCTTGAAATCGTTGCAAATATTTTCTTTGGCATCTGTCTCAAAACTAAATTCGATACCCCCTGGGCGAATGTGGATATTCATGGAAACAAGCACAAAATGCTTCCTTCCTGACACTCAGCTCGCGTTTCTACATGTGCTATCATTTAGGAGCACGAATGCTAATGCACAAGTTTCCTTTCTCGATGCACAAAGGGAACAGTCTCTCACAGTTATACTCTTCTGTATTTTAGACCGATTAAAATGTGCCGAATTTGGAGGCTTCTGACTTGTTGAGAAACGTCTAAAAATAGTGTGCTTTTGCAAACCGCAGGCAATTGAGCAAAATATACCTGAAGATATGAAAATAAGAGCGAGTCACGTACTTTCTAAAGCCTAAATATTGTAACTGCCGAGAATAATTGCGCCAAGCAAATTACGCAAATTGCACATCGTAGCTTATCTGCAAATACCACCGTATTATGCACATGAATGTTTCTCCTATCTCAGGGTATCAATTTTTTAATCCGAAGGCGCTTACTTTCAAAATGACAACGCTTACCGTGCTTCGTTACAGAGGTCAAGAAAGTTAAACATTTCTTACTATCGTTCAATATCTCTAGAGAGCCAAAGGTTTTTTTTTTTTTTTTTCATTTTTCCTTCTTGCAAGGAACAATGTTTTTAGAAAGCAACATAATTCACCATTTTTGGTTTTCAACAGGCAAGGCAGCGTTGTTGAGAATTTCTTTTGAGATTGCCGTCATAAACGCAAGGATTCAATCTTTTATGGCAACAAATGATATCAGTTCAAATATATAGTTTATTTCTTTTTATTTTTGTAGTATTCTTCAGGCCTGTGCTAAAGCAGGAGGCATGCTCTTTCTAAAAATTAGAGCAAACATATCCCAAAAGGCGAATAACCGTGTCATAGAAGTGAAATTTGGACCAGGAGCAGCCTAAACATTTGTGACACCACTGGAAACCACATAGAAAGGTGATCTAAATTAGCAAGAGGAAGTGGAAGCATTAACTGCAAGCAGAATAAGCAAAGCGAAAAATGTTTTTCTTCTGATGCGCTGCTCGTGGGATAGGCTTCTACTATGCCCAAGCACTGCGGGCAGTTATTGGGCAAATAATGTGCTACTTATAGTAACTCTATATGAGTGTGCAACTAACGCAACAATATTCAAGTAGGTGGCTTCCAAAGGACGTTGTTCGACTGCCAGGGCTCAATTGTATCTCTCCACCATTTTATAGTTTTCAGAAACCATAGCTAGCACCTCACTTTGAGTCATATACACTAAAATGAAAGTTCTGGGTTCATTTAGACCTACTCGCAGAAACATTTGCGTCATATGAGCACAATAAATATGCCAAGGAACTATCTATATGAGTGATTAAATACGATGACTACATTTAAGCGGTCACTGTATATAGCTTTGAAGAATAAACAGTCAGAAATGTTTAAATATGCAAGTTATGAAGTGCAAAAACCACCTTTTCGAGTAGACTGCGACGAGAAAAGAACGAAATGAAAACAATGTTTTATTCATTGATAAATCTAAAATTGCAATATACATTTTTTGTGTGAATTAAGCGCATGTTTATTTCGGATGCCTAAAGGCTTTTCTAAACGTAGACTAATTCTGCGTTATGTGTGCGGCAAGCCGTTAATAGAGACATTCTCATCAAAATTTTCGATGCTTCCATTTATTTTCGGAAGGAAGACAGTGGTAATCAACGCAAAAATCGACCGAATGTGACGTATGCTTTGTGCAACGAGCTTCGTGTAAAATCAACATACAGCAGCAGATCAAACTTGTACCTGTTCCTGTTTCACTCCAGGCAACAGAAATTCGAGAAACCAAAGAATAGAGGTAAACTCAAAATGAAATGTGATTTTATCCTCGTTCACAAAGCGGATAAAATGATACATTTCGCTATAAGGGAATCACAAGAACTTGCTCCCGCGAAACCCTTAGCAGCTGCACATGGTATCCTCTTACTAATCGGCCGTTGGTGTCATTTGCTTCGCATGCATTAGATGCATTTCTAAATTGCTAAATTGCAAAGTACTCAGCTAAAGAACAAGAAAGAAAGAATCGGTCGCGAAGCGTTATTGCTAGCTTACCTTCATGCCGCAGGCTAGGCCAACAATTGTTGATCAGACCATAACATGTCAATAACACTTTCATGCATATATATCTATCTCGGAACCTTGCTTCTTCCAGAAAAAAAATAGAATGAGGAAACACAGCTTCACTCACAAGATTGCGTCATTGTGGTGGTACTAAAGACAGGTCTGACTAACGGCAGTAGCTGCTCACTTCAGGAAGCTTCAGAAAGATTCGGACGAACTCAGCGGACCTCGCCTTAAACGCATTCATTTCAATGTTCGGGTATCGGGATACTTTTCGACAAGGCGTATTAAACGCCCTGGTTTAGCACATCACAACTGATGCCCCGCGGTCATAGCGACAAGGGCTGAGAGGTGCCGAAAACGCCAACGTTGATGTTTAAAGGGTGGAGGCTGTAAGGCCTGTATGCAAATTGTGATATGGTCTGCCAGCTAGCATGCTTCCTAGCACGTTCCCCATATACATGGCTCCATTTCGAGGATGCATGTATATCCACCCGAGGGAACGATATAAAGCAAAAAGTCGGATATAGGGCAGTAGGCACTAACCAGCCAAGGTTCTACGTCTGTGTAATTTGACAGCACACTTCGCTGCTCAGGGCGTGAGGAGTAACACAATTGTCACCGGTAGTGCTCGGGCGTGAGCATTTATACAGCATGACTAAATTTGAACTCATCCCACTACCCCGCCAAGACTCCCACTTGTTTCCATGACGAGCCTGTGGGTGGTACTCGAATAAAGAACTCGCACATATAGTTTTTCTTAAATTACCTCATCATAAACAACGTTCACGGGTAGGAATTGTAATTACTGAAGAGTCCTGGTACAAACTAAATTTATAAAATTTGCAACAATGTTTTGTAATTGTTTTAGAGTGTATAGCATTTCATGCGTGAATAACAAAGATGTTTTTTTTTATTTCCGTATGGGGGGCCCGTTTAAATAATAACGAACCCAACGAGTGACTGAGGCAGAAGAGACACTGTTCAAGAAAACAGCGCTGTTTTCTTTCTGACCATCTTCCAAAATGTTTCTTTCGCCACGTTTGTGTTCAAACAACTGTGACTGCGTAACGTACTTATATTTTTACCAGCATGTTATTTCTTTCCGGTAGGCATTACCTTTGCATTCTTCTGGAACACAAGCAAAATTCAAAACCGAAATCCGATTTGGTAAGCTTCCTGGAAGGCCCACCATTATCAGATCCAGGTCTGTTCCTGGAAGTGCTTCCTGCTCGCAGCAGTGTACCTTCCTTACAGAAAAAAAGGAAGGAGGATGATAGCAGGAACAACACAGGGCAGGAACAAGGAGCGAACGGCGCCAAACACTCCTTAACTCTCAGATCTATGTTGCTGTGCTTTCCTGCCAATCCGATTACTGCACCAAAACCCGGGTATTGTTTGTCGTTACCTGCTTTGAGAGATTTGCCGTGTTCGGCATCGCTTTTTCCCCCAGATCTCATTTCCGGCTGAGGCGAACTGTTAGGCCATGCAACCAAGTTCCTGCTCGCACAAAGGTTTTCTCTTCTTTTTTATTTGATTCAGGTTTTGTACCAGCCTTTCTTTACATTTATAGGCTGCTCAAGGATGAGAGAAGCTTCAAAATGTATAGATAAAATCAGGCATGTCTTTTCTTTCTTTGAAATGGAAAATTTATCAGATGTCATTGCGCATAATTGTGCACACTGTTTGCGGCGAACCAGATTGGTCTAGTTCACAATTCAAGCGATGGATGCAGGCTGGAAGTACGTAGCTGAGGCCATTTCCAAGTATTGTTTATATACCTTGAGTGAATGAGAAACGGCGTGAGTGTAGCTAGGCGTTATTTGTATAGGGTTACACAGGAAAAACATATTTGTATTATTTTTATACTTTGTATTTTGATGAATATTTGTACGCTCTGGAAAGGGTACAGATTACCGAGAAGACAAATGTCGGGTACAGCACTTATTATAAAACTTTATCCATAGAACCGTCTCATCTAGTATCAAGACTGTACACGAAGCATTCCTACAGAAAGCGAACTAAGATTAGTTTATAAACAAAGAAACTTTCAAACTATGAACGTTTCTTCTAAAAGTATATTTGGCGCAAGTGCTGGTACAGCGAGGAGGGGCACGCAAGGACATGTACAGTAGAACGATAAACAATCCAGACGTAAATATGATTAACGTGACTCATCACTTCGTGTTGTGGGCACATAGGAAAAATTGCTTGGTTGTTATTCTTGTCCCTACCTCATTATATAGATTGACGTTTGGTACGGATGGACGACTAATGAATAGGTCTTTGGAGCTTAAACGTCATCACGCCTTTCAAAATTTGCATTCAGAATAAACCTGTTACTTCTGACTGGAGTCTTTACACAGAATTTTAAAGTGCCGGAAGCGGTCATCATCCATAAAGCGGGTCATTTAATGAAATTTCAGAACACCACCCAAGTTCGGGGTCTTACAAGTTCGGTGCTGTGAAGCCGACGAGAATTCGGCACAAGCCAGCTGTGAGCCTTTGGTCAAAAAACCCATCTTTTTACATTTCTTAGACGCAGGGGTCTTATCATCGTCCCCTCTCAACTTTGTTAGAACAGCCTACCTTTTTCTTTCCTTTATTGCACCTTTTAATATTTTTTTTACATATTTCTTCATACTCTGGGGAAATAAACGGCGTTATTAAAGAAATATGCCATGCACATATGCAATATTGGCCTTTCCGGGCGAGGGTCACGAGCGTAGTGTCTGGAGAATCCACCAGGGGGGGGGGGGGGGGGGGAAGGGGGGGGCGTTGAAGAAGCTACTTCTGCTGAAGATAGAGACCCCAGCTGTTCTATACAGGCTGCGGCGGACATCGAAAAATTATAAGCCGGAGTAGCATCTGCCGAGAACCTTACCAAATTCGACAGCGAGCCAACCTCGAAGCGGCAGCAATGAGTGCTGCGATCGCTTACTGTAGTATAGTTTTGTTAAATGATAGTGCAACCAAAGCAATCTTTCTTCCACAGGTCCAACTTTATTCAGACACAAAAGAAAGATTTATTGTTCGATTTAGAGCCCTTGTGCTAACGCACTGCAATGAGAAATAATGTTACGAAGCGGCAAGCCGATGAAGACAGGAGAAAGAACATGACCGATGACGATGGTAGATGACGTTTAATGAATGTTCACGGGCCTAGCTTACGAGGCTTATTTAAAAATTTGTAGGGTATGCCGCACATTGGCAGTGGATAGCAGCGAGATATGCATTTGAAAGCTAAATATGTATTCACTATGGTTTACAATAAGATTTGGTTTGTGGGTTTAACATCCCAAAGCGACTCGGGCTATGAGAGAAGCCGTAGTGGAGATCTCCGGAAATTTTCACCACCTGGGGTTGTTTAACATGTACTGACATCGTACAGCACAGAGAATGAGACATTGGATTCAGTAAATATCAATTATGTAAATAGCTCCGGTGCTGTGACCACATACCAACGCACTCATATAGTAAAAAATTGGGAAACTGACGTGTTGACAAATATATCTAGAGCTTCTATGGACCAGGAAACTCGAATCGGCGCATGATTTCTGCTGAATGAATAATTGTTAGGAGGCAGAGGGAACACAGTGTGGAGCGCTCTGTCCCAAGTTTTGGAGGACATATACAATGAAGTTCTTGCTATTCATAGTGAAATATAGGAAACAACTAAAGCACAACATTCAACGAGCGACTCTGAAAATTAAAAAAAAAAGCAATTGGTGCCGCCGTTCGGAGGACGTCGAAGTGAAGAGCAGTAGCTCTGCTAGAAATTTATACGAGTGAATTTAAAATGAGTTGGTGTGAGATCATCCATAGCTCATCCATATGCATATCCATAGCATATGTATTCACTCTATACGCGGAACGAGCGCATATCAGAGGAGCACACCAGGAGATGCCTCTATATACTCACGAGGGATGGATGACTGGAATATAGGAGCTTCCCATTTGAAATGGGGTGGTAGCATTTGCTATCATGCTCGTTTTGTTTCCCTATATCTTAATTATTGCTTTAGATCAGTTACCTATACCATGAATCTATTTATAAAATTTTTGTTTCTACATTACTAACATTATGTTACGTTTCTGCTTTTAAGCCACCAACCTTCCGATTGTTTTTGCTAGCTTCCACCGCAGGTTCATTCACCCGGCCACTGATATCTCTAAACTCCAGGGCCTCAGAAAGAATGACTGCGCCTGCATAGACTTCCGTATGGATGCCATATCACGTTCGAGTATAAGGTGCTTAATTGTTTCTGTGGATTTACCCCATACTAAGCATGTGTAATATTCATGGTTAAATTTCTTGTTGTAGCTGCGTGTTCTAAGGCACCCTTATCTAGCTTCAAAAAGTAGGGCACTGCCTCCTGAGTTATCAAAGAAAGCTTCCTTCCTGATCTGCTTTTTCCACTTTCGGTACAGCTCCGCACTCTTTTTCTTTTCATAGAATTTATTCAATTTTTACCCTCTGCTTTTTTGCCTGTTGCTTAACGCTCTTTGTTTCTTCGTCCCTGTGACCAGCATACTTACTGGCTAGTTTCCTAGTTGTTTTCCTCCATTGTGAGTCAACGAATTTAAGATATAGGTATTTAAATACTTTAGCTGCCCACCTTTTACGCTCCAATTTCATCAGGCGTTCCTCATATAATATTTTACTCTTAATTTCCCGTACTTGGAAAGATGCCCAGCCCATATCTCCCTGTACCACCTCATTTGTGGTTTTGCCGTAGGCACATAGTGCTAATCCTCCGACGGCTCTCTGATTTATTTCTAATGTCCACTGTATCTCTGCTTTTAAGCACAAACCGCATTTTCGAAAGTAAGCCCTGACACCATAATTCCTTTCCAAATACCGCATACGACATCCAGCGCCGCCTAGCGCATAAATTATGATCATGTGGTTGGCGTATACGATGCAATACATGCAACAGATCTGAAAATAATAAATCGTTTGGTACTACTCCGGTTTGTATACGACTACCCCTTTGCGAGTCATGCCCCCTACCTCTAAGAAGCACCCAAATCGGAATCGTGTTCGTTTGGGGGGCTTCAGTGGTTCAGGATTCGGTCGTTAATTCTATTTCTTAACTTTAAACTAGTATTTCAGAGTATTGAATGTTTGTCTTTAATTTAAATGTAGCTTTATTGGCATAACACAACTCATAGGTTATATTTTCAATCCAAATTTTGTCTGCAACCGTCCCGCGTTACGTAGCTCGTGTGGTGGGAGTATATCAGGAAAATGCCGCGTTAAGCGAGTTGGTACATTGTTAGACATAAAAACAGCGTGGCAATGAAGAGAAGAGAAAAGACGCAACCAGCGCTGAGCTGGCAACCAAGGGCGCGAAGATTACTAAAGGAATTCCGTGTTCTTATTCGGCTAATCGCACCACTCATGGAAACGCCGCACATGGTGCTTATCCTGCTTGCATGCTACTCAGAGGCAGTCCTTGAAGAAACGATGCTGTCGCCACCTATCCGAAGCCATATTCCGGCACATCCTGCGGCTGTGGCCTTTCAATGGAAGCAGAGGACTACACAACACCTGAAATTCAGCCGGTCAAATAGCACGTCTTGCGTGCCAGGAGGCTATGCGTGCTTTAAAGGCACATAATGCCATCAAGGAAACCAAGGTGCCCTGGTTGTTAAATAGAACGGGATTAACACACGGAACAAGGCTCAATATACAAGAAATGAAAATGGATAAAACAGCGAGTTGAGCGATTTGGTACATAGTTAGACAAAAAAAAAAAAAAAACAGCGCTACAACGGAGTCGAGAGAAGACGGGACCAGCACTGCTAACGTCGTCTCTCTTGTCTCCGTTGTAGCGCTGTTTTTTTTTTTTTTTGTCTAAGTGGGAGTATTTAGAGCGGAACAAACTATATATGTAGTGCCTTCCTAACAGGATGATTCGGTTGCCAACTATGGAATTTGTATACAGGGTAAGGTGGGGTGTATGGTCACAACGCATTTTAGCGACCAGCACTTTGGCTGTGCCGTCAGAAAGAGAGGTACCATCCTGAATTTGGGATTCCGAAACTATGCCGCCATTTTGGCCCATGCAACCTTAGACACGAGGTTCCACTTCCAATTATCTTATTGGATTATGACGTCGTCATCGGCAGTCGAATTGGGTCGCCGTCTTGAATGACTCGTATTTAAGATTTTCACACCTATCGACACTGTCCACACGGACACCAAGTCGAGAAACGTAAAAGGTAAGAGCTAGGGCTCCTGAAATCAATCTGCTTTTCTTCCTATTTTCACATTGGTTTTAAATAACGGTACGGCTTGCCACCGTATAGAAACAATTTGCAGTTTGTCCAAAATATTTTGAGGCAAACATAAAAATTTCAGCGGTGAAAGATTTTTAAAACTACACTTTCGAGGCATCTAGACGGCATCTGCAGCCCTATACTAGCAGTCGTTATTAGCCATAGAGAGAGATGAACCATAGGAACGAGTAAGCTGGACAACTAAATTCCAATACAGAAGTATTGTTCCCGCCAGTGTTTTGTAAAAGTGTTATGATTGAAAATTTCGAATGCGCGACTTCCCTCGGCGCTGTTTGTAAAAACAAAACGGAGCCGTTATTTAATGCGCCATGCTGAGAAGCTACGGCCCTCTAATGCCGCTCCCGAAAATACTAGTTGGATCCCGCCCGGATAGTGGCTTTTCAATGAAGGCTAAAAGCATGGCTGCCATGTAGTTTGTGATGTTAGTGCCCATTACAGAACCCCAGTTGGCTGAAATTCTCTGTTCCTTCCACTACGGCATACCTCGTAGACTCAGTATCGTCGGCATGTTAAACCTTATCAGTCAATCCAAATGAACTCTGTGGCTTACGCGCATAAGTGACCTTTTCTGCCTTTGCAAGAGTCATGGTGCTTGTCCCTACTGCCTGGTCCACATGACACGGCGGAGGAGATCATGTGGCATGTGCGACGTGGAGGGACACGCAGAAATAGGGTCGTTTCAACTGCGCTATACATGTGTGCTTTCAGGAGACCGAGCACAAGAGCAAAAAAAAAAAAGAATATTGTTATCCCCAGAGCCACAAGAAGGCACGCTTTCAAATATTTAGGACGAAATAAAGCTACTGCCAATTTCAAGTTGTAAAATAGCAGTTAGAACGGCGCTCCTAACTGCAATTATTTAAAAGCTAGTTAATACAGATTAGTTAGAGAGCACCTAGTAAATACGAGATAAACATGTTTTAGGGTGTCCACTTTTTTGTCAAAGGGCTGTAGACACATTTCGATAACTAAAAAAACGCCTGTTCTTAAAACGTCCGCCCATATTCAAGGAAGCAAGCGCTACACTGCTACCGTTTACTCTATTATATGAATTATGAAACGAACTGGGCCAACTCCTTTACGAGAGTGTATAACGCGTTGGAATATGGAATGTCGGCGGTCCGCTATATCGTGTGATAACGGGATGAACAGCTAGAACTTAAAGGGTTTAATCACGCAGGCGGGAAACACGGTCACCATACATTATATAGCACTTATAAAGAATAAAATAAAAATTAAAGAGCACTGGAGAATCTGCACTGAAGCAACGCGAAAGCGCGGATGCTGCTGTTGGTTACTTCTGGTTGCTTCTAGTTGCTTAATTCACTTCTTGTTTCCCATATTAGTGTTTGGTATTTCAAATTGCGCGCCAACCCTTCCTATGCCATTTTCGGCTCTACTTTCTGTTGCGTGACGTCACTTCCTCTTACGTCACATTAATTCACTTCTTGTTTATTCATTTTAGTTTTGGTACTTTCAAATTCCGCGCCAGTTGCTTCCTATGCCCTTTTTCGGCTTTACTGCCGGTTGCGTGACGTCACATGCTCTGCCGTACAATAATTCATTTCTTGTTTATTTATTTTAGTCTTTTGTACTTTGAAATTGTGCCCCAATCTCTTCTTAGGTCCTTTTGCGGCTCTACTTCCGGTTGCGTGATGGCACTTTCTTGACGTCTCCGTAATTGACTGCCTTAATTAACTGCTTTAGAGTTTGATTCTTTCAAATTGCGTGCTAATCCCTTTCTATGCCCTTTTTTGGCTCGTCTTCAGGTTGCGTGACGTCACATTATTGACGTCACCCTAATTGACTGATTTAATTAACGATTTTAGAATTTGATACGTTCAAATGTGGCGACAAGTCATTCTCTAATGAGACCATTTTTGCCTTTACTGTTAAATTTTTTGCCATAATTAATTACCTGATTATCTTATTGGCCTATTTTTCGCACACATCATGTCACCTTCTATCGATTGAGACCACTCATCAACCCCTACTACTTCTCAATTACAACTGGCGCCGACAACTTTTATATTTTTTGCCTGTTATTAATTACCTAATTAACTTATTGGTCTAATTATTTGTTCTTCAGCAACATTACGTCAGCGTCTATTGATTGACGCCACTCATTAACCTCTGCTACTTGTCATTCTCAATTAGTCACAACTGCTGCGGACACGATTTTGCTGACGCGGTCTGCAGACAAAAATCTGTGAACATGTGAACATAACGAAGTAACGCTTTCGCGTTAGTGATGACATATAGTTTTATGCACAGAAAATAGTAGTAGCTGCTGTAGTACGGATTTTTAAGGAAATTAGAAATGAATTGTATGGCTCAGAATCACAAATATAACAGTTCCTGTGGTTGCATTTTTTCTTTATTAGCAGAGCAAGTTAAGGTGGATTCACACGGCGGACCAAATCGCGAATCGCTCTCACGATTCGCTGTGACGTGGCCCTACGTCAGTGATTTCCGCTGCTTCGCTTCAGTCCGCGAGCAGCAATTCGCGACAAGGTCGAGAGTCCTTTTCACAATTCGGATCCTTCACGGACAAGACATTTTTTTACTTATTTATTTCTCTCGCGGAACGCTTTTCAGCTATGCTCCCGGTGCCCAAGCATAGACAACATAACATACATTGCACTAAAACGCTGTAGGAAAGCGAGAAGCGGCTTCTGACGACTGACGGCAGTCGTTTCTATTTTGGAGTCGAACTAGCCTGTTTTTGCCTTCATTCGCAGTACATGGTTTTCACAGAATTTACAGTGACAGGCTCTTGCACTGCGCGATACCGAATGCGTGAGTTTTGTGACTGCACAGAGCAGTCGCTTGAATGTATTCATCGCTTTCCTCAAGCGTTTTGGCATTTGGCACGTACCGGGAGCATAGGGGCAGTCCGAATGGTCGTCTTCCAAGGGTTGAAAGCAGTATTTTCATGCAGCTCTCATAGAGTAAGCGCGATCGTTTGCACTGCAGAGAACTGCCTGCGTAGTATACCACATCGAGCGAAACAGTCACCACAATACTTTGGCAAAACGGCGCAGCAGCAGTAGCTGTAGGCCGCCGCAACCCGCGCATTCACCCACCGTCCATGCATCGTCCATGGTAGGCTACCCTCGATAACAGCGCGCCAGAACAAGGCTCTCCTCTCGCGCAGTGCCTGGGAGAAAGAGTAAGTCCGCTCTGTCGTCTGCTATTCTCTCCCACCGTGTGAATGCTCGCCGCGGACGGACGGACCTCGGATCAGAGGTCACGTGACCGATCGCTTCGCTATTCGGTCCGTCGTGTGAATCCACCTTTAGGGACGAACAGAGGGGAGTAATACAGCTAAAAAAAAATGACAGCTAAGAATGCCTGTAAAGCGTGCTTTGCCTTGCGCTCGACCTGTATGTGGCAAAGCAAACAGAGTTCTTGTTCGACAAAGCATGCGTGGTATTAAGCAGTAATGCTCCAGGAGAAGCAGAGCAAATGATATTGAGGAATTTAACAAAAAAACTGAAGGTATACCTTCTTTCCCAGTGTTATGAGATATATTTAGTTCCGCGGCTCGCTTTCTTTGCGTTCTTATTTTTCATTACTGTTCATAGAGAAAATAGCTAGTGTCTCAGTCTCCATACTATGGATATATTTTGAAAGTCAAAATGAGGCTCGTTTGGAATTCTTTTCAAGGCTGTATAACTTTTTAAGTGAGCTAATTTACACGATATCAATTCCAGAAATGCGAAATAAGCTTACTAATATAACAGAGTCATTACAGAAATCATATTGATGACTGTCAGTTTAAAATACTGAATGTTGAATAACAAGTTAAGCGGCGTCATCGCAGTTCCACATACTTTGTTTACTTCCCCTTTCGCCCCGGTGCGCGACCACATAATTACAATGTTAACTTTTTTTCTCTTTTGAAGTCAAGATGACGGAAATAATAAGACAAAGCCTAACAGTATCTCAACACAGAAGCTAGATTTGTGTACACCCCTCGTAATTGCTGCGGGAGCGGACTCATTCCCTGCGATGGCTATTATTATCATAAGTGGCAGCTACTGACCGCAGCCACATGCAAACCAAGACGCTTTGGTCCAGCGACGTGCTAGGCTCCTGACACTCCGGTGTCTACTATATCACCCCTACTCCTTCTACCTTTACCCGGTGATCAGTTATGAGAGGCAGATTCGCTGCTCACCTTGTGACTCTTTCGCCCTTCTCTTTCTCCACTTTCCTTCGAAGGAAGACTGCAGAAACGCTGAGCTTACCTCTTTATCACAACACTGCAGCCGCTTGGCGATCAACTCAAGAGCGGCAAGAAGGCTATCATCCATCACACCACAAGCTGTTTCCTGTGTAGGCAGCCGCCATGTCGCAAACAAGTGGCGTTGCGATGGAGCGCAACGGGCATTGCGTCGGCTGCCGCTGGTAGCAATATTTCCGGCGCCATTATGCAGCACTTGTTGCTTTTTGCGAGAGGAACACCCGTAGCATCACGTTTTGATGGGGTAGCTGAATATTTGCTGTTCTGTGCCCACGAGAAATGCATTAGTGGCGAGCTGAGCATGGCAGTCGGGAATAAGTGACCAACTCTTCGCCAGCTTTGCTCCTAATGACGAGACTTGCGCTTGTTTGGCCCGAGATACTCTTATTAAGAGCTTTCTTTAGGCACTCGTATATTTGCATCCATTCGCACTCGTAAACCCATGAAAAAAGTACAATTCTAAATCGATATTTAGTTTGATGATGTTTTCAACTGATCAGGCGAATTAAAAATGCCTTGTCATCGGCTACAGCATATAGCTTACTTTAACTTAGTATTGCCGTTACTTATGCTAACGGTTTTAAGACTCATGAACGACATATGCATCCTTCTCCACAAAATGCCGCCAATTCATTGCAAAACCAGCTCACGCCTTTCTGCTTAGTCTTGGAAAGAAGAATTTGCACGCCGCGTCTAGGCCAAGCTACCTTTTGAAACCGAAGCGTTGAACTATATTTGGAAGGTTTAAGTACTTTTACAATGCAAAGGTGATTTTGAAGAAAGTTGCCCGTCAGAATCAAATTGGCGCAAAATGAGTGAAAATTGATTGGTTATGCTTCTACAGAATGTGAAGCATGGACTCTTATTAGTTCAAAGAGGCAATTGCCAGCCACGAGGCAAGTCTTAAATGGCCGTGTTCTTACGGAATGTGTCTGAGAACTTACAGTTGTGCCAAGTCTACCTGGCCACCTGCAGGATTATAACCGAATATTCACACCAGGATTAGGCTAAATATAAAAAAAATGGAGATCACTTCGAGCTGATGCAATAAAATTGCATTAGCGCATCCTCTATCAATGACTAAGTGTTTCCTTTGTGAGACTAATGTCCTCCTTTCTTAAAACTTGAAAGTCATCTTGTCACGCAAATTTCGTATGGCGTGATCTAGTTGCATGACTGAAGTGTTTTGAAAGACTGCGTCATGGTACTTCAGTATGACGTCGTCGAGTCACGTAACTGTCAAGATTTTTCAACTCTTTCTCTTCTCGTCGCGTCATGTCGTCTAAATAGATCAATTATTAAACATCAAATTTATCACTTTCTTTACTTTGCTCTATAATTGATTGTCCATAAATAATATTAAGAAGCAATGGCTATTAAATTGTCATCATTTATTTGTCACGACATATAACATTACTTACTACTAATTTCATCAATCATGCTACGTATTATGCTCAAACACATAAACATCGACACGTTTGTTTGTTTGTTTTGTGGTTTGGGGTTTAACGTCCCATAGCGACTCAGGATATGAGAGACGCCGTAGTGGAGGGCTCCGGAAATTTCCAGCACTTAGGTTCTTTAACGCGCACTGACATCGCACAGCAAAAGGGCGCCTTGCTTTTCGCCGCCACCAAAAGGCGACCTTCGAGGACGGCATTCGATCCCGCATCCTTGGGGGCAGTAGTCGAGCGCCAAAAAAACTTCGAAATGTGACGTCGCAAAATGTACAATTTGCGTTGGATATATTTTGCGGACATATTTTGCGGACAGGGCTTCCTGTAGCATACTTCGCGTTTGTCGAGTCATATAAGGATTTCCCTAAAAGCTGCTGTTCTTATTTTCACGTAAATACTAAAGTGAAAACGTTGCTCGAGATTCTTTGCCTTACTGTTCCAGGTTCTTATGCGGCATGTACGAATGTAATTGTGAGCGTTATATTCCATTTACGCTTGCTATTACTTAACAGCAGTGAACCTCTTCATTTTCTGGAACAAAAATGAATTGTCGGTAGCGTGGACACGAGAGAATGTTGAGCCGCCTACTGATGCCAGAGGTGGAGGCTAATTTTACAGGATCCCAACATTGGAGCTATTAAAATGTTAGGCACAAAAAACAAATGGCCCACTTTTACAGTGTCTTCTTGATATTGTTGCTTATCTCGTCATCCTGAGATACGACAACTCCTCAGGTTATCACATACATCAGGGCGGCACTTTGGCCTTCAGTCGAGAGATTAAAATACTTGAAATGTACACTATGCGTCCTCTTTTTTTTTTTTTTTTTTTTTGGGGGGGGGGGGGGGCAGCGAAATCAGCTTTTACTCTTATGCATGCAAATTTGCAGACATAATACGATGGCTTCTATTTTCCCTATTTTCCGCCTTGCAAGCGTTGCAGTGATATGATGGCATGGCGGCCAACTATATTTCAATATTTTCGTATTTTAGTTACCTGTAGCCTAGCAGAAGGAATCTCGGCGTTTTCAGGATTCCAAAAGTACCCCTTTTGTATACACGGCTATACCTGAAAAAACATTTTTCGACGCTGATACCTGGGCAAGTTGGCATCAATACATAATCTAAAATGAGCGCAATAACACTGACACATAGGGAGTTAAGAAGTTGAAGTGAGCGCTTGTTTTGCCCTTATATTCTCTTCATATCGTGTTTATCCGCTAATGTTATTTATGTATGCATTGCTATACTATAGTATCAAGGCCGAGGATAATTAGGCCTAATTAGACCAAAATAAACCTGCGTCAAACATAGGTCAGAAAATGAAGTGACCGTCTCAACAAAGATATCCGCTTCCCTCTTCCCACATGGTACGCATTGTAATCTTCATTATTCCTGGCTAAGCATAAATGTCGTAAGGTCGCATTACAGTACTACGTCTCAGTCTTAACACCCATTTTTAAGCCTCACTAAGCTTAACTAGGCTTAGCTAAGCCTAATATGCGCTCCTTAGCCCATTTAGTACGAAAGCACTTCTACATCGCACTAGTAAAGCTTGAAGTTAGCTATAGCTAAACCACTGCTTTTTTTTTTTCTTAGCAGAGGCCGTCCACCATACGGCTACAAGGTTCATGGTTGCAGCAGTAGTTTAAGATAGGATTTTGTTCAACTTGAGGTTAACTGTGGAGATCAATACAGACAGAACGTTGCGAAAGTAATATGAAACACTTTGGCGGACCACATTAAAGCAGTTCGTCTGAAGGTGCCTCTATTGTCATCCTTCATTGTGGTGTCACATCCTTTAGAAATGCAATACAAATCCCAATCTTCAATGTTGCAATGTTATGTCGTTTCTTGAGTAACACAAACGATTGCATGGCTTTTAAAGTTTGACCGTTCGTCTGCAGAACTATAAATACTGTCTTTGCAAACGCAAATAATATAAAATATTATATCTCAAATTATATACAACACTCTGAGATAAACAAGGAATCCAGAATCAAGTAATAAAGACCCTTCTGACAAAATGGCATCAAATTTAACAGCAACATATCACTTAGCTGAGTACTGCTTTCAGACAACAGCTTGAGAGAACGCCCTAGAAAGGATTTGAACTGCGCATGCAAAAACCAACCATATGGTTGTTTTCTTCACAAGAATAAATAAATTCTTTATATCCAAATATATGAATTGTGCCTAACGAGAATACCTTTCGAGGTGTCAACCAACTTATGTGTTTATTTGGTCGAAATGTTGGCTGCCCTAGCGATTCGGGTTACGGGTTCGGCCAACGTATTCAAAGTTGTCTTAGCGTCCGCTGCCGCCCGTCTCGGATCTACAAAGCCTATGACCTGTCATCTCTCTCTCGCTGCCGTTCAGGTCACCACGGGACGGAGGTGGTGAGCAGAAAGCGCGCTCGGAAGAGATGCAGTATGGTTGCTGAGACAAGTGTGCATAATTTGCCCTGGTGGCCTTTGCATGTCATATAACTATGATATATAGGGTACGTTTGGCGGGGACATCTGCTTTTGCCAATCATTACAGAATCACAGCACTCTATAGACGAAGACACACGAGGATAGTAGTGTTAAGAGCGGTTTTGTGTGTGTCATAATTCTGTGTTGTCGTTTAAAACCGCTGCGGTTTCTCTAACCGCCGCGTTATAACGCTGGCTTGAGTGTCAAAGCGTAAACAAATCACTAGCGTCCGCGTAGCCACTGGCACGGTATCATCAAGTCGGGGGCCGACTGCAGCAGGGAAGGGGGAAAAGAGCGCGGTGAACAGTTGAACAGCTACCCTCCCCCCCCCCCCCCCTTACCTTTTGTGTGGCTGGTATGCTGCGTTCCGACCCGCAAAAGGGGGCAACGGGAAGCAATGAACTTTTCACCTGCAACGCTGATTTGGTCAGCGAAGATTTTGTTTTTTTTTTATTTTTGCTATGGCTTCATTTCTTATCCTCTTGCTCTTCTGCCTGTATTGGTTAGTTTAGTTTGTAGGGTTTAACGCCCCTATGCGAGATCCAGGCCACTAAAGACCTGTATTGGAGGTTTGAAAATAGTGATCACTTGGGTCATTAACATGCACTCTCATCTCGCCGCACAGAGACGCCACTCCGTTTTGCCGCCATCGAAAAGCTACGGCTGGCGGTCGTGTTCAAAAGCGTGTACTCTGATACAGTATTCTGGTATCCTAACCTTGTCCCATTAGGAGATGCAGCTGCAAAAGGCCCCGCCGGGGTGGCGCAGTAGTTAAGGCGCTCGACTACTGTGCCCAAGGACGCGGAATCGAATCCCGGCCTCGGCGGCCGCTTCTCGATGTAGGCGAAAAGCTAGGCGCCCGTGTGCTGTGCGATGTCAGCGCACGTTAAAGAACCCCAGGTGGTCGAAATTTCCGGAGTCCTCCACTACGGCGTCTCTCATAGCCTGAGTCGCTTTGGGACGTTAAACCCCAAAACCGAACCAAACCTTTCGGCTGCAAAACAAGCTGGCGCAGCCCATGCCATCGCGACCATACATTCACTGCCGCCGCAAAGGCTATCACGCGCATGCGCAGAGCGCAAAATAGCTCACCAAAAACGTGCTGCACCATCGCCCATGCGCAATACGCAACATTAGGCTCTAGTGAATGTTATGAATGGCTTCACTGCCTGCGCTTCACCTATGATGAGGTAGAATATTCTAGATCACCATAGCTACAACCGTTTTTCCAGGTGACACCTCTTAAACCATAGGAAAGCGGGCTGCAAAAGAAAGAGATGCCTAGTATAGGTATCGCCAGTAGTTTCGACCACCTCAGGTTGTTCAACATGAAGTGAGATAGCACAGCCGAGCAAGACTGTTGACGGCTGCATTTACAAATTCAACATGAACGCCACCCAATGGCGCAATATATATGAGACTGCCTTGCATACCGCAACATCTCAACAAAATACGTTCCATACTTGTGAATGCATTTGTTACTTGTGCTAAACCAATCAACGGCGGAGCTCGGGCCCGAGCCACGCTGCTATCCCTCTAAGTATTTGCACCTGAGGCCTAAACTGACGTTAAATTTAATGGAGTCGCTGAAGCCTCCTTGCAAGCGGCAAGGCGACAGCACTTCTTGCCTTTTGCTGCTCATGCTGCCTGCACTGCTATAAATTCTATGCTTTGTGCTCTACACGTGCTTCTGCCAACGCCTGGCGCGCTCAGATATGTCTCTTCATGCACTGGTGCCATCTACATTGCGTTGTTATGACCAGACATTGTAGCCATGCCTAGGGCTAATAATAATTGGTAACTCTTGATGTCTTCGGTTGACAGCACCCGCAGAATTTTCGGCGCACTCAAGTGCGGCCACACGCTTGGAAGACCGCCTTCGTGATGTGAAGTAGTTTCGGCTGGGGCGACCACGACACTAGTGAGTGGCGGTGTGCCACCTGGTGGAACCATGGTGAATCGCGGTGTGATGCTGTCACGCAACGCGAGCTTTCAAGCGCGTGCTGTAGACGCTGTCGACGCGGCCGTATTTCACTCGACAGTGGCCGATAGCTAGGAAAAGAAAAAGAAGCACAGCATCTCATGTGAGCATATTGTACATAAATCTTCAACAAGACACCAACTGAAGTGCACGCAACACATACGTAGTCTCCGGCCGACGACCCGTACGTAGCTGAAGGTCTGCAATATGTGCTTCTTACAACGTGCAAGGCGGAAACTTGTGAGCATGACACCAGGATGGTGCCTGACAAACGTAGGCAAAACTACAATATTTGGCGAGCATGCTTAGGCGTCGGTAATTAGCGCTCGGTACACACACCTTTTGTAACAACTTAAGAAAGTCTCCGAGATCGTCAAGGGTCTCGGATGCTAGGCAGTTGAACAGAAGGAAAGAAGAGTGAAAGCATTCTGCGATCCTCGCACGTTTGGCAAGAGCAAACAGGGGCTAGCTCCTCGTTTCGTGTTTGACGTTACTTCCTGCGCAGCGGCACGAGAGCAGTGCGTCTCAGCCGAACACGCCATATGACTATGACGATGACTAACCATGGCCTTGACTAACCATGGATTTGACTATGGTTAACTTTCACTAATTATGAAGATTAGCACAATCGCTAGCAAATCGCCACGACTAGGATCAACTATACCTAGGACTAACCATGAGATTATTACGACGAACCATGACGAACTACGATACTTTACTAATCAAATCATAAATAATATAATTATTAATCAGTGGTTTATTTCATTATTATCGATCTTTAGGTGATGGAGAGATGTGTGAACGTTTTCGCGTAGAACATTCTGGTCACAGAAAGGTTGGGGCGGTTGAAGGCTTTCGTATTAAAAAGGGATACTTGTGTACCTCCTCCCCCTCACCCTTGAATAAGTCTTCCTGTCAGCTCAATTTAACGAATATTACTCACTACAGAATCGCACAAGACAAGGAAGCGTTTGTATTTCGCTTTCTTGCTTCCTTGGTCGGACCTGGGTGCCCAGGCTCAGTAGTCAAACATCAACTACTTAGCCAAGGCGATGTAGCACAGGCTATTGTGCAAGTGTCTGGAGATGCTATTGCTTATGAGCCGAGGAACAACTGCATCGTTAAATTGCGTATTTTTTCCGAACTATTTGACTACAGTTGGGGCGCTGCCATGCAACCTTAAGGGCGCTCATTTCGCAGAATGAGCTTTGTGAGCTATCGCGGAAAATCAGGCATCAATTAAATCCGAATTTCCATGTATGATCTGCGAAAGTACTGTTTGGAATTTTTTGACAAGGCCCTTCTTGAATAAATTGCAATATTAGATTGGGACAGAGTTTGGTTACTTTTTAAAATCATTATTTGGTTCGCTGTAAAGAAAACGCGCTATGTGTCAAAACGTTTTTGCTGTCACTCCGGACAAGTGGAGTGTTTCAGGAACAAAGACCGGCTTCTGAAGAATAGAGAAATTGTTCTGCACACTGGCTAGCCAGACTGTGATACCCACCCGCGAACAAGTCGTTTACTAAACTGTAGGTAGAGGTTTGCAGACGACTTCAAACCAACTTATTTGCAAAGACGAATTATGCAGCTTCTGTTATGATTTTGTTCAGTTTATGAGGTTTACCGTCCCAAAGCGATTGAGGCTATGAGAAACGCCGTAGTGGAAGAGGAGGAGGAAGATGAGGAGGAAAGACAGGGAGGTTAACCGGTAAAGGAGCTGGTTAGCTACCCTGCACTCGGGGAGAGGGGTAGGTGGGTACAAAAGTTGTGGGTGATAGAGGGATGGGTGAAGACAGTACAGTCACATCACAGACATGTCATATCACATCACGTCACAGTCATATCCCGTAACATAAAAAAATTATAGCCTTTAGATCAGTCCTCTGCTTTTCATAAAGCGGAGCAGTGCCTGACCACCTCGACTTTTTACGTGCACTGACATCGCAAATCACACGGGCGCCTTGCTTTTCGCCGCCATCGAAAAGCGGCTGCATCGGCTGGAATTCGATTTCCCATCCTTGGGCACAGTAATCGAGTGCCCTAACCACTGCACCCTCGCGGCGTATCACCGCTTCTATTCAGCTTCTATCATGAAGGACAATACTTCTACAAAGGCAAAACATTTAATGATTGACCCTTTCTAAATCGCATGATCTGGAGCTACTCTCGGGCTTCACAAGGAAATCAATTCATTAAAGACTAAAAACTGGGATACACTGCTGTACAGCTCCGACCAATAGACTGATCTTCAACTGATCCGATTGGCCGGAGACAGCGTCGAAGCTCAAGGGATAGCGTCTATTGTCTAGACGGGGATGACCTGTAGGCGACTTCCCTGTAATCGTCGGAAAATAAAGTCATCCCGTCCTCCGTGTGCACTTGACCGGCGCTGTAGAAAAATGGAAGAAGATGGATTTGAAAGCTGAAAGAGAGACAGAGGTGCTGGTAATAGAGGCCCGATGAGTAATTTTTACTTCCTTGAGATATTTACCGTGCCTTGATATTCCACATCCCGACCTAGGTGGTCTTGCATTGCATAGGACACTGACTCCACATTTTTCGCCTCTATCGAAACGCAGCCGCCAGTCGTTGATCTCCGCCTGTAACGGTATGACGAGAAGCGTTAACAGCTTCGGTTTGCAAACATGAAGATTATGTCCGCATATTCGTAACTGGAGATTGGTACACGCCTAATTACTAGAATTTTAATTGGTTTAGCATATCTCACTGTTTTGCATACAGTCTCATATAAAAGGCCACTCCGCATAATCAGCTTGTAATCTGTTCAGTTTTACAGTAAACCATGTTTTCCACAAAGAGCGTTAAAGAAAGAAATTAAGAGAAAGCGCGCCAATGATTGACGGTTTCTTCGACACACTCTGACCAATGCATACATTCAAAAGGCCGCAATAAATAACCCACTTGATTAAATTAATCAATTTGTGGCACTTACACATACTATGAACATTCAGATGAAGATTTTGGGCTGTGTACAGGCTCGTTGTCCCCAGCCATAGTATGTACGCAGCACAGTGCAGCCGGATGCCAGCGCGCTGGAAGCCGTCAAACCAGAACACCCGAAGACCGGCGATGGCGGAAGGGTCACATGCCCAATTATGACAGCGCCGAAGCGCTCGCGATGTAGACCACCAAATTAAAATCTGGCAGTGGAATGCAGAGGTTTCCACTCTAAGAGAGGGAATCTGCAGGCACACATTCAAAAAATTGAAAACACACCTTATGTATTCACGCTACAAGAGGCAAGCGGCACAGTAAAAGTAACCGGACGCCGCGTATACCCCGCTAGTATTACAAAGGGGCCATAAACCTAAGTCGTTCAAGGGTACCTTAGTGCAGATAAATTTGACAGCAATACAACACGAACTCGAAAACACGAGTGAAGACTATGTAATGATTGAACTAATCCCAAACACAAAGGGAGACAACTGTCTCTTTATTCTGAATACGTACGACTCGCCCAAAAACCGAGGGGCAGGGCTGGCAGATCTTTTACGAAAAGCCACAAGACTAGCTGAGAGGAAAGGGTTAATAATCACTGCGGACTTTAATGTCCCGCATCCGGCTTAGGGATATAGAATGACCTCCCCCAAAGGAAACAAACTATGGGTGGATATTCAACACTTAAGACTAACAATACTAAACAACCCACAATACCCCACAAGGATAGGCAACAGCATCAGTGTAGACACGTCCCCAGACTTGACGCTGGGCAGAGACATTGAGGGTGAGAAGTGGTCAAACACAGGACACACCTTATGTAGTGATCACTATATTATAGAGATTGAAATACATACCGGACCACTGAAGGGGATGCTGCACAAAAAGAAGCTGACAGAATGGGATACTCTTAGAAAAGTCAGGGACAGAACCGCTCCGAGGGAGATCGTGAATCTAAATCAATGGGCTGAACGACTCAAAAGTGATGTAAACACACACACTAAAGAGATCCCAACCGCCGGAAATGATATTACAGATTCGAGGTTGGCCCACATGTCGGAAGCCCACGAGAGCCTTACGAAAAGATGAAAAAAGCAGAGGCGCAATAGAAGGCTAAAGAAAGGAATATCCACACTTGAACGACAAATAGAAGAATACGCGAACGAACTTCAGAGTCAACACTTGGGGCAGATTTGCGATGAATTGAATGGGAAACTTGGGTGTAAAAACACGTGGCAACTTCTTCGCCACTTGCTAGATCCTGGACAAATTAAGACCGCCGCTCAAGGACAGCTGAAACGATTGGTTCATAAATACCAGGGCACGGCTGAAGATGTCATAGAGGAATTGAAGAGTAGATACCTTAATACATGCAAAGGGGGTTCATCTGCACATATCGAGGACCAGAGAATACAGAGCTAGATAGAGACATATCAATAGCGGAGGTATGGAGAGCAATTAGTCAGCTAAGAACCACATCAGCAGCGGGAGCAGATGGGGTCCGCAATAAAATGCTGAGAAACCTAGATTTAGTATCAGTCACGGCACTCACAGACTTTCTTAATGGGGTATGGAAACTAGGTAGAATGCCTTGGAAACATGCTAAAGTGGTCTTCATTCCGAATCCTGGGAAGAAACGGCAACCTCAGGCCAATATCGCTAACAGCGTGTCTAGGGAAGCTGATGGAGCATGTAATACTAAACTGACTTCAGGAGTATGCAGAGGAAAGGGAGGTATTTTCCGAAACAATGCTAGGTTTCAGGAGCAAGCTGTCCACGCAGGATGTAATGATTCAACTCAAAGCGGACATAATTGACGCACCCAATAAAGGGGGCACAAAACCTGTACTTGGCCTTGATCTACAGAAAGCCTTTGATAATGTCAAACACGAAGCCATATTAAATAATCTGGAGGAAATTGCCCCTGGCAAGAGGATTTACGATTACGTTAGGGATTTTTTAACCGAAAGGACAGCAGAAATAAGCCTTAGAGACATCAGGACATAAGCTAGGAGACAAGGGCACCCCACAGGGCTCAGTTCTGTCCTCTTTCTTCTTCAACCTAGCGTTAAAGAACCTCCCACCATTACTGAAAACTGTGAAAGAGCACTTCACATTGCTGTGCAGCGACGGCTCAGTCGTTAACAGGCCAGACTACTGAAGTACCCGGTACGAACTTGACAGTGGCGGCTGTTTTGATGGGGGCGAAACGGAGAGGCGTCCATGTTCCGTGATATGTCAGTAAATATTAAAGATCTCCAGCTGGTAAAAATTAGTCAGCAAAACTCCACTGCGGCACCTTTCTCTCCATTTTTGGTTTCGCTCCCGCCTTCCTCATTTCGCTTGCAGCTTTGGCTGAGGCGTCCACGGTCAATGTTAGGCAGATACTTCGCTTTTTATTTCTATCGACTATTGCTTCAGATGCGATTTCGAAGCGGAGAGCTCAAGGTCAAATCAGGCTTGAAGATGACCTGTAAATAAATGTATGAAAAGGAAAGGCGCAGTGTTTGTGACACGCACAGATATACCTTAACTGCTTCGTAGAGATAAATTCATAGCCTGGTCTGACCTCTAGCCCTGGATGCGAGAAGTGGAGACCGCCTTTAGCGAAATGCCCCGCCTGGGTGGTGCAGCGGTTAATATGCCTGATTGGTGTGGAACTGTACCCCAGTTCTACCCCGACCTCCGGGGTCGTCTGTGTGCTGTGGGACGTCACTGCACTTTAAGAACATATATGGCACCTCTTTCCGCACCCCGCCGGGGTGGTGCAGTGGTAAGACGCCCGTCTACTGTGCCGGAGTTTCCGGGTTCGAAACCGACCGTGGCGGCTGCGTTTCGAT
Source organism: Amblyomma maculatum (assembly GCF_055883805.1). Lineage (NCBI taxonomy): Eukaryota > Metazoa > Arthropoda > Arachnida > Ixodida > Ixodidae > Amblyomma > Amblyomma maculatum. The sequence goes on from NC_139349.1 coordinate 88,753,790, forward strand.
GGAGGCGAAACGAAGTGGCGTCCGTGTGCTGTGCGATGTCAACGCACGTTAAAGATCCCCAGGTGGTCGAAATTACGCCGTAGCCCTCCACTACGGCCCCTCTTTCTCTCTTTCCACTTTCATTCCCACCTTCCTCCCTTCCCTTACGGTGCGGTTCGGGTGTCCACAGAGCAAGTGTGACAGTTACTGCGCCTTTCCCTTCCTGTGAACCAATTATTATTACTCTTTCCGCTTTGACTCCGACCTTCCTCTATTCCCTTACGGCACGGTTCAGATGTCCAGGGATAACGTGTGATAGATGCTTCGCCCTTGCTTTCTTATGAACAAATTATTAATGATAATATCATTACTATTATCGCCATACGTAAAAGGCAGGGAAGGCATGCTATCTTCACACTTTCTCTGTGTACACTTGAACCATGCTGTAGGTGTTATATCGAATACTAATTTAAGCTTGAAGACTGCAAGCGAGTAGGGGCGCTTCTGCTCAATTTGGTTTGTGGCGTTTAATGTCCCAAAGCGACTCAAGTTATGGGAGACGCTGTAGTGAAGTAATAGTGTTTTCGACCACCTGGGTTTTATTAACGTGCACGACATTGCACAGCGCGTGGACGCCACTCCGTTTCGCTTCCATCGAAACGGAGTGGCAGCCGTGTGCTTGCAATGTCACTGCACGTTGAAGAGCCCATTTGGTTTGTTGGTTCGGTTCGTAGGGTTTAACGCGCCAATTTGGATTCAGGCTATGAGAGACGCTGTAGCGGAGAACTGCGGAAATCTCGACCAACTCGGGTTCTTTCACATAACTTTGAACATGAACTCACATTGCACAGTGCACCGACGCCGCTCTGTTTCACCTCCATCAAAAAGCAGCCAGGTTCTTCGCTCAAATAAATTGCCTCCATATTCTCTCATTGCACCGTCACCAAATAAGGGAGCTTGCATGAAGCGATGCATGCTGGATAATCCCCCATGTTGTTGACAGCAGAACGGCTGCCAGTACAGCAAGGCTTAATTTACCAATGACCTTGTCGTTTTCGATGGTCCACCGTGCAAACGCGGCTGTTTGTGCGTTACCCTTTTGTGCGTGCAAGATAACTGATTCCTGAAGAATGTATGCATTGACGCTGTGCCCAAAAGATCGGGCGCGCTATAAAGAAATGCAAAGCAGTTCAGCGCGGACTTTTACAAGCTAGACGTGGATGACTTACTGCACTATGAAATCTGGAACTGTGGTCGTCCATCGCCATCGCCGACATTCGTAACTTCTAGTTCCTGCGACTGATCCTTGCCCGGATTGGCGTTGATCTCGCGTCTGTCAGCCCGTGCGAGTCATTCGCGTCGGCGTCGCTCAAGGGAATCTTTTGCCTACTCGAACTTGTACAACGTTGTTTAGAATCACGAAGGACCAGCAGTCGCCCTGTCCGATCGCGCCAGCATCGTCAGCGCGCAATACGCGGTCATGTAGACACGGCTATGTGGCAGGCCGTGCTCCGTCGTCTGCTGCCAAAAACTACAAAAAAATTAACAACATGCATTGCTTCATGCAAGCTCCCTGGAAGGAAAACTTGGTCAGTGCGTATAGAGGAAGACCTCTCGAAATATTCCGCGCTTATTTTCCATCTCGGAGGAGAGAGGATGCTGCATTGCCTCGTGTAGCTAAGAGCTTCAAACGCACTTTCACATATATCAATACACTTGTTCAAAGCATTCTGAGATGTTTTCCAAAAACAAACAGCAGGCCAACACTCGCACTATTTAACTTCCCATGGGGCTGGGGCAGGTAGGTCACCGTCGCATGCGGCGGGACCTAGCCTGCTGCCGTATTTTTATCTGTTGTAGGCCGTCATTGCACCCGCCACCACTTTCGTGGTGGAGGACGGCTGTTGTTGCGGCACGCGTCTTTCTTTCCTTCTTCCGTTTCTTTCTTCTTTATTTTCTTTTCTGTCTCGTTACGCGCCTTTCCCTTCCTATAAATAAATCAGTTTTTTCTCTATTTTCATTTCTGTCTGCACGAGGCAGCGGAGGTGGCTCAGCTACAGAGCCAGTAGCAGGCCCGTGCATTTTCTTTTCCTTCTTCCTACAGCCACAACAACAACCCTTGGTAATACCCCAACACACCGGAGGTTTCATTCACTATGCTCCACCTTACTTTGTGCTCTTGGAAGGCTGCTAAGTCCCGCAGAGAACAAAAAAATTAAAGACCACTGCATAATCTGCATTGGAGTAATGCGAAAGCACGAATACTGGTGTTGGTTGCTTCTGGTAGCTTCTAGTTGCTCAATTCACTTCTTTTTTGCTCATTTTAGTCTTTGGTACTTTGAAATTGCGCGGCAATCCCTTCCTATGCCCTATGTTCGGCTCTACCTCCGGTTGCGTGACGTCACATCCTAGACGTTATGTCCACTACGGTAACCCTTTCTCTCTTTCCGCTTTCACTCCCACCTTCCTCCCTTACCTTATGCGCGTGTCAGGCGCCCACAACGTGTGTGGCAGAAACTGCGCCTTCCCTTTGTTGTGAACCAAATATTCTAATTACCTAATTAACTTATTAGCCTACTTATTTTTTTAGCAACAAAATTACTTGCCCCTAAATTGATTGCCAGCCCTCATTAACCTCTACCGCATCTAAATTACTCACAACCACTGCGGACACGATTTTGCGGACATGTTCTGCGGACACGGCCTGCGGACATAGCCTGCGTACAGAAATCTGTGAACACAGCGAAGCGAAGTAATGCTTTCGTATTAATAAGCGGCAGCGCGGCATCGAGCGGGCGCGCAAGAGATAAAGGCTGCACAGCACGAGACTAAGAATCCCACTCCAAGAGGACTGGTCCCATGTTTTCATCCCACTCCATTTTGTAACAGTCCAGGGCCCATATTCCGAGTTTGCGTCGTTATCGAAAGAGTCGCGCTTTCCCCGACCGCGAGTCATCTGATTCGTGGAAACGCCGGAACATGATGTTGCCACCTCGTCCGGTTGCGTGGTGGCAACACCCGGTTCCGGAGTTTCGACCAATCAGATGACCCGGGATCACGCGAGATAGCGACACTTCGATAACGACGCAAACTCGGAATACGCGCCCTGGGCACTTTTACACAAGGAGCAAAAATCCAGCTATGATGACAGTATACGAATCACTTTAATTCTACGAACAGTTCTTTAGTCGCATCTATTGGCGACAGAAGGAGAGCTCAAGCATCCTTGCCCTTCTTGGAAAGGTTACTCTCCTCATGGTCGCCGATATCTTGCGACAGGGAACTCTAGGCCTCAGTGCAGCGTCAATATATCCGAACTTCCCCGCTGTAACATATCTGTGGTGAAGGATTGTCCCGCTGAGCAGGAGCCAGGAGCATTGCTAGGGTCCGTTGAGAAGTTGCTCGTCGCTTTGCTCTTGCCAGCCAGGGAATGCTGCCAGCTGCGCCCATGGAAAAGGCTTGACTATGTGGCGGCATGCCGGACGCGTTAGTGACGGTTGCATGGTGGTCATCAGGTACAGATACAGCCACCGGAAACCGTGTTTGACATGCCTGGGCCGAGACCCGATGCCGCTGTGAAGGAACCAGGAGTGTTGCCACCTTCCGTTCCGAAGCTGCTGGAAGCCATGCCTCATGTAGTAAGTGAAACACTGCCAGCGGCGTCTATGGAATAGGCTTGACCGGTTTTCGGCACATCCATCTGTTGCTGTTGGGACTGCGTGCTGGTTATCAGGTGAAGAATCAGCTTCCGCTGTTCTATGTGCGGGATGTCTCTGCTGAAGTCGTGTTGCGCCTTACAGGAGCCAAAATAGTTACCTGCACCATCTGTTCCGAAGCTGCCAGCCGCCATGCCCTCGCCAGGTAGTGGAACCCAGCCAGCAGGATCCGTGGAATCGTTTGCTAAGTGTTGGGAGCACGAATTGGCACCGCGATGGTCGCGCGTTGGTCATCAAGTATTTGTTCAGCTTTCGCACAAACCCTATCAAATGTACCAGCACGTCCTGCCACTTCGCTTATAGTAGGATAGAGCAAGAGGCACAATGTCTAAAGCAGGATTCACTTATGATTACGGTGACTGATAACTCCAGAAGCAATGACACAACACAGAGGATGAAATTTTCTATACCTCCTAGCGGCCAAAAATTACAGACGCTAGAGCCAAGCTCCCCTTCAGTTGCGTTCGTAGCGGGACCGGGGCGACCTAAGAATGGATTTTCCGGGGAAGATCGTATAGCGGAGCGGTCCAAAAATACGTGCTCTGAAGGGGGTGCCAGTAGGTTGCTTCGGTTGGCGTGTGGTTTCTGCGTTCACGTGCGTTGTTGTTGTTGTTGTTGTTGCTGTAGAAGAAGAAAAAGAAAATGCACGGGCCTGCTACTGGCTCTGTAGCTGAGCCACCTTGTTGTGGCTTCAGGAAGAAAGAAAAGCAAATGCACAGGCCTGCTACTGGCTCTGTAGCTGAGCCACTTCCGCTGACTCGTGGGGACAGAAGAGAAAAATAGACAAGAAAGAAAAAAGAAGAGGTAGAGAAAGACGCGCGCCGCAACAACAGCCGCCGCTCACCATCATCAAAGCGGTGGCGGGAGAAATGAAGGCCTACAACGGATAAAAATCAGTGGCTGGCTAGCCCTCGCCGCAAGCGGCGTTGGCCTACCATCCCAGCCCCGTAGGGCCAGGAACGGCCACCCTTCACAGCTACCATCCTAGTAATAATAATTAGTTAACAGGAAGGGAAAGCCGTAGTATCTGTCACACTTGTGTCTGTGGACACCTGAACCACGCCGTAAGGGAAGGGAGGAAGGGGGGAGTTAAAGTGGAAAGAGCGAAAGATGAGCCGTGGTGGAGGGCTACGGAGTAATTTCGACCACCTTGGGACATCGCACAGCACACGGACGCCTCTTCGTTTCGCCTCCATCGAAATGCAGCCGCCGAGGTCGAGTTCGAACCCGGGTACTCCGGCAAAGTAGTCGGGCGTCTTACCACTGCACCACCCCGGCGGGGCAGGTTACCGTCCGCTGCCTCGTGCGGACAGAAAAGAGAAAGTGCTGAAGAAAGAAAAAGAAGAGGGAGAGAAAGCGCGCCGCAACAGCCGTCGTCCACCACCTAAGCAGTGGCGGGTGCAATGACGCCCCATTCGCGTTGTTATTGTGGCTGAGGAAGAGAAAAAGAAAATTTGGAGGACGCTTAAGCTTCGCCTTCAAGAGTGGAACGCGATAGCGTTATTCATACTCAACACTTCGAAGTGCACTGTACAACTTAGGATAGGATAGGATAGGATAGGAAATACGTTAGTTTCTCTAGGAGGGTCTTGTGCTAGTAGCGGAAGAGTTCCATCTTTCGTCTTCTCACAGGGTTCGGTGCCCCTATTCCAGGGCTCCGCTGAGCTTCGCTGCTCGCTGGGCGTGCTGGATTAAACCTAGTTGGCAATCCAAATCGCCGCTGGAGAGCCGGCGCTCCCACTGTTCCGCACTCGGGTCTTTACGAAAGCTGTCGTTATTTTTACATTGCCACGTGATGTGGTATAGCGAAGGTTTGCTACCACACCATGGGCAGGTGTCTTGATATTGTGACGGGTAAATTTTCCTCAGGGTATGCAGGTTAGGGAATGTTCTTGTCTACAGTCTTCGCCAGTACACGGCCTCTTGTTGTTTTAGATCCCGATGAGGCGGCGGATAGCGGATCCGTACCCTCTTATAGTAGTTAAGAATGTCGGAGTACGTAGGGCCGACTCGCTCGGGTAGATCGTCCGATTGGGAGGAAGCTCGGCTAGTGTACCCTCGAGCTACCTGATCGGCGCGTTCGTTCCCCGCTATGTCGGTGTGTCCTGGCACCCAGTAGATGTTGTGTTTGAATTTTGATGGGGTCGTGCTATGGAGGGGCCTGAGGGCGGCGCGACCTATGCGGCCGTTCATGTAGTTACGGCACGCTTCTCTAGAATCTGTAAGAATGGTAAGGGACGTGTTGCATCGATACCCGGCTACCACCGCAAGAGCAACGGCCAGCTCCTCCTCTTCGGTTACCGTGCATTCCCTGACTGAGGCGCTAGCTAGTTCCTTTAGGTTGGAATCAATAGCTACCGCCACTGCGCTATTATGTGAGCTTCCTGTATACGGAGCCGCGTCCGTGTATACCGTGGTGGATCTTGTAGCTAAATTTAGTTGTACATACTTCGCCCGGGCTGCTCTACGGGCCGCATGCAAGTTGGGGTCCATGTTCCGGGGAAGGGAGCTAACCTTTAGCGTCTGGCGAATTGCGTCCGGTATGCTCGCAGTACGATTCTCGATTTCCGCAGTTGCACCTAGCCCCAGTCGCCTAAGAAGCGAGCGCCCCGTAGGAGTCTGCTGGAGCCTGGCTATCTGCGTGACCAGTTGGGCTTCTTTGATCTCTTCGAAGGTGTTGTGAACGCCAAGAGCTAGCAGTTTTGCGTTAGAGGTGTTCATTGGTAGGTGCAGGGCTGTCTTGTAAGCTTTGCGGATGATGATATCTGCACTTTCCACTTCTCCTTTGTTGAGGTTGAAATACGGGAGGGCGTAGCCTACGCGACTGAGTACCAGGCTATGAACCAGGCGCAGGGTATCCTCCTCTCGCATACCGCTCCGCTTCTGCGACACACGCGTGATCATCCTGGCGACCTGAGTGGTCGATTGCTTGAGAAGGCCGAGCGTATGGCTGCATCGCTGATTGTTCTGAAGCCACATTCCTAAGACTCGTATCTTGTCTCGTTCGGGAAGTAGCTGTCCTTCGAGGGAGACATTGAGGGTCCCTTCTTTGTGCTTCCCTTTGTGAACTCGCAAGAGTTCGGATTTTTCTGTGGAGCAGGCGAGACCTCGTGCATGGACATATTCTTCTACGCAGGTAGCCGCTGCTTGCAGCCGTTCTTCTTTCGGGCCGAGCGATCCGGAGGTAACCCAAATCGTGAAGTCGTCAGCGTACATGGCGTGCTGTATGCCTTCGATCTTCTCAAGTTGTCTAGCGAGTCCGATCGTAGCCACATTGAAAAGTAGTGGCGAGATGACGGACCCTTGAGGTGTGCCTTTGTTGGGGGTCGAGAATTTATCGCTGCGAAGGTCTCCGAGCCCAACCGTTGCAGTTCGGTTGGAGAGAAAAGCCTTCACGTAGCTGTGAATCTTCTCGCCACAGTGGAGGTTGTCGAGTCCTTCCATTACAGCCGCGTGGCTAACGTTGTCAAAGGCCCCTTTAATATCAAGGGCCATGACCGCGTTCTCGCCAGCGCTCGGGACATTGGTGAGGACTTCCTCTTTGAGTTGTATGAGGACGTCCTGCGTGGAGAGGTGAGCTCGGAAGCCGAACATGCTTTGGGGGTACAGGTTTTCATCCTCCATGTAATTTTGGAGCCTGCAAGTAACGACACGCTCGTAGAGCTTGCCTAGGCAGGAGGTGAGTGAGATAGGTCGGAGGTTTTCGATCTGGAGTTTCTTACCCGGTTTTGGGATCATTACGACTTCTGCATGCTTCCACTCTTCAGGAACTTTTTTCTAATTATCACGTCAGAGGCGTCCGGCATCAGACGCTGCACCTAGCAATCGCGCTGTGAGCGGAAAGAGGAGCCGCGTCGCCTAAACACCACTGTTCGAGTGACGCACGCTAGATGTTGGAAGGGGAGAGAGCGAGAATACTTATTAAACGCAAGGACATTGGGGCATCTTCGCACCGCTACCCGCGCGGCCCGAAGGGGAGAAGCGGATGAGCGAAGATAGTGATCTAAAGAAAGGAAAGACGCTTGATTCTACAACCCGTGAGGGTGCACGGCGAAACGTCAGGGGCGAGTGGCGCGCCATGTGTCGGGGCAGCGCCGCACATTGCGAGGAGGGGTTCTTCTGTGTTTGCCGCAAGATGGCTCTGCATGTGCGCAGAGCGCAGAAGAAATGTAGCGGAAACGTACTTCGCTACTCGTATAACTGCGACTTCTGTAAGTAACATGCTCATAATTGCCCATATACACCGCAGTATAACGTTCTACGGCCCGTTTCTAAGGCAACACCGCATTCACTAGAAACGCTTTTGTACCGCTTTTAAGCATCGAACTCGTGGCCTCAGTGGCGTTGCCTCAGTGGCGAGCAGCGTTTCACGATGCTCTCCGCTACAAAGGTTCAATCGGCCTCAGGCCGAGGTACTGCTCAGGTTAATGCCAGCAGTAATGATTACCGTGTTGTCCTTCCCCGTTTCCCAACTAGTAAGCTTGTCGTCGATTCTGTTTTTCTGCATGCTGACCTCGCCGGTCGCCCCTACCGTGCCCAAGACTTCAGAGACGCCCTTCGGAACGTGGCGGATTTGGAAGAAATAAGCTCATTCGGACAATTTCAAATGTCGCATGTCTGGATGGTTACATGTAAATCGGCGCACTCTAAAGCAAACCTAGTCTCATGTGGAGATTTATTGGTTAAGAACCGTCGCTGTGTTGTTGTGGATCCAGAACCGAAGGAGATAAAGGCGGAACTTCTCTGGCTGCCTGAACGCTTGGATGGCTCCTTTATTTGTGAAGCTCTACAAGCTTATGGCAAAGTCACCTCGATTTCGAGGGAAAACTGGAAAGTTGCCGATATGGAACAGATGAAGACGCTCAGCCGAGATGTGACTTTGACTCTTGCCGAAGGGGTCAGCGTTGGTGACGTTCCACATCAGCTAACAGTGTGTGGAGTGCAGAGCCTCGTTTTGATACCTGGCCGACCACCTCTCTGTCTCCGCTGCAACCGTGTAGGACACATTCGTCGGCACTGCCGTACGCCGCGTTGCGAAGATTGCCGGCGTTTCGGCCACACAGCAGATGAGTGTGTGGTTACATACGCGGACAAGCTTCGGCACCGAGTCCGGCCTCCTGACGAAGCATTACGGGAGCACATCATGGACGCGTCTGATTAATTGATGCGTCTGGCGACCTTCCTGTCGGCGTTGTGGCCGAGTCCTCAAGTGCTACTACACAGGATACTGAGGAACAAAATACTGCTCATGCGTCCGAGGGTAATGAGAACAACTCAGCGTCTCAGGCTTTGGACGAGATGTCGTGTCAAGGTTCGGACAAGGAGCCAACCGCAGACGATTCACCAATCGTTCCCGAACACCCAGCGAATGTCACCGCGGATATTGTGATCCCCGTGGTCGTTGCTGTGCAACAACGTCCAGACCAGAGCCAAGTTCCTGTGGCTGACGGGCTCGCGACTGCCGACGAACCAGTCATGAAACGCCGTGCATCATGTGCCTCCGAGTCCAGAGAGGAGGACGATCAAGCTGGCAACAAGTATCGTCGTCGCGGTCGAGCGTCGAAGCACAAAGGAAAGTGCCGGCGTTCGCGGTCGAGGAGGCCTGGCGGTGGTTCGGAGGCGGCTTCGCCATCTTCCGAGAGGCAAATGGAATTGTAGACAAAACTATGTGCTGTCACCATGGCGGTCTCTGAAGAGATAGTGCTTGCAACTCTCAATGTACGGGGTCTTAGGTCTCGCCAGAGACAGATGCAAGTTCGCCGACTTTTGCACAGCAGGCGTCTAGATATTGATTTAACTGATTTATTTATAGGAAGAGAAAGGCGTGGTAACTGTCTCACTTGTTTTCTGTGGACACCGCAACCGCGCCGTAAGGGAAGGGAGGAAGCTGGGAGTGAAAGTGGAAAGAGAGAAAGAGGAGCCGTAGTGGAGGGCTACGGAGTAATTTCGACCACCTGGGGATCTTTAACGTGCGCTGACATCGCACAGCACACGGACGCCTCTTCGTTTCGCCTCCATCGAAACGCAGTGGCAGTCCAAGAGACGAAGATAGAGAGAGAGGAGGAAACCGAGAGGGCGCTACAGCCCTTTTTTGGCTAAAGCCCCTCAATAAACTAAAAGTAGCGCCAACATGTGAAGTTTGCCGCCCGCCTCCTCTCCTGCGCTCTCCTTCATCGTTCGACCCTCTCATTGGCCGAGCGCCGTCACGTGCGCGCGCGGGCTTTTTTTTTTGCTGGGTATGCAGCTTCCTCCTTTTCAGCGGGGCGGGCGGCGCGCGCGCGGCACATATCGCCGTGTGTTTTGCTGCCACGCGGACTGCTACTAAATCGTTCCCGCTGGCTATTTAATTTTTTTCTTCGAACATGTTGCGCTCTTTGGCCGGCTGCTGATAGAAGCACGGTGGTGAAATCGAGTTCAACCAACGCAGACGTCGCGTACAAATGGTGTCACGCACTGACAGTTGAAAACGGAACCGTTTCAGCGCAAAATATAAAAAAAAAACTGCTACCACGCTTCTCAAGTTTCACGGTAGCTTACAATTCAGTCCAACCTGCAAAGAAACCACACAGACTGCAGCTTCCGCAGCCTAGTTAATTTTTTTTCAAGCATGTTGCGCTCTTTGGCCGGCGGCTGATAGAAGCACGGTGGTGAAGGCGAGTTCAACCAACGCAGACATCGCGTACAAATGGTGTCACGCACTGACAGTTGAAAACGGAACCGTTTCAGCGCAAAATATTAAAAAAAAACTGCTACCACGCTTCTCAAGTTTCACGGTAGCTTACAATTCAGTCCAATCTGCAAAGAAACCACACAGACTGCAGCTTCCCCAGCCTAGTTAATTTTTTTTCAAGCATGTTGCGCACTTTTGTCAACGGCTGACGGAGTCAAGGAGGTGAAGGCGAGTTAAATCGACGTCAAAATCGTGTACGTATGGTGACACACCATGGCAGCTGAACACGGCACCGTCTCAACGCCAAATATAAACAAAAATAACTGCTACCTCCCTCCCCAAATTCGGTAGCTCACAAGTCAATCAAAGCTGCAAAGACTCCACAAACACTGCAGCTTCCGCCGCCTATGGTTAATTTGATCTGCAGCTGAAGTTGAAAATACATGGAAGACAGCTGCTGCCACACTTCTCAAGTTTACCGGCAGCTCGCAATCCAGTCAACGCCGCAAAGAAACCATACACAGACTGTCCCAAAATTGTTCCTGTCCGCCACCTAGTTACAAATTTTATAAAGCATGCCGCTGAGTGGCCAAATGTGACGAACTACGGACACACGGAGATGACGGCGAGTTGAACCAACGCCGAAATCCCGTATATGTGGTGTATGACACTCACAGCTGAAACTATTCTGGCGGGAAATCCCTGTCAACATTCGGTAATTGTGTTTCAGCAGTGAGTAATATTTTAACCTGAACACATTGCGACAAAATGCAAGGCTCTGGTGAGACCCGGCGCACGGCCGCCTCGATCGGCGCGCGCGCGGCGCTGATCGAGACAGCTGTGAAGGGCGCCTGCTCCGGAGAGCGCGCGCTAGTCGCACACCCCGTAGGTGGAGCCACGGTCGAAATGCGAGAGGAGGAGCGGCGCCGCCGGAGGAGGAGAGAGGAGATGGGGCTACTTTTAGTTTATTGAGGGGCTTTATTTTTGGCAGATTTTAATGTCATTGTTGCGCATGCTGTAGGCTTGTCGGCAGGTTGTTTTCTGTTTCTGCGAAAGACGCTGCCTTGTACTGGCCTAACTTATAATATCGGCGCCGAGGGTCGGTTGATATGTTGCGATCTTCTACTCTTTAGGAAACCATGGCGGATAACTAATGTTTATGCTTTTAATACTGTGACACAGCGCATAAGTTTTTTTGAGCACATAGCCTGCTTACTTGACTGTGACCGACATCTTGTGCTAATGGGTGACTTCAACTGTGTTTGCAACCCCATAGATCGTTCTAGTCCAGACGGACGCAGTGACAGGAGTGGGGAACTTTTGTTCCGTGTTACAGAAGATGCGGGACTGGTTCATACAGGGGCATCCTGCCGTGCTTTTAGATCATTCACCCACATTCAGGGGCATTCTCACGCTCGTCTAGACCGGATCTATGCATCTTGTACATTAGTCTCCCGCTGGCTTGTTTGCGAAACTATACCGGTTTCGTTTTCTGATCATAGCATGGTAGTAGCCCAGCTCGGCGGCAATGACCATTCAAAGTTTAGACCGCAGTGGGAACTTTGCAATTTAAACTCATCGCTGGTAAATGATCAAGAATTTATCATTCGTGTGCGCTCACAGCTCCATTCATGTTTTTCCAGAAATCTACCATTGTTCGCCGCTTGGGAAATGTTCAAGCAGGAAGTACGTGCGATAGCAATTGAACTTGGCTCAATTAAATCTTTCTACAGGACATCAGGAGGAGGCACTTAACAAAAACTTGTGTAACCTCTATCAGCCAGAATGTGAATACCCTGGATCATATACGGACGAAATTGCTAGTGTCAAAAGTCAGTTACAAAGGCATGATAGGGAACGATACAGGGGTGCCTTAATTCGATCTCGTGTCAAGCGTGCTTTGCACTGCGAACGGCCGACGCGGCAAGCTTTGCTTGATCAACGTCATCATGCGACTGCAAAGCTGATTCTGGGAATTATGCGTAATGGCAGATTGGTTACGAGTACGAATGAGGTTACGGCCGCATTCGTGGATTATTACTCGATGTTGTTTAGTGCCACTCCTCCTGGGGGAAATTCTAACATCTCGCGTTTCACATCCCTGGTGACCCCTTTAGCAGAAGATGATTGTTCTGTAATTAGTAGCTCTTTCACGCAGCAAGAGGTAGAAGTGGAAATTGATCAATTACCTCTCTCAAAAACGCCTGGTCCTGATGGCATTTCCTCTGAATTTTACAAAGCTTTTAAAACTGTTCTTGCTCCTATCCTGCTAGATGTCTTCGCGATAAATTTTGATCTAGAAGCCCTTACCGAGACTTTTACAAAATGCCACACAGTCCTAATTCCAAAGAGTACTGATGAAGAAAAATTACGCTCAGTGGAAGGCTATAGACCAATCACACTGGGAAATGTGGATTACAAGATATTCGACAAAATTTTATCAAATCGCCTACAGTTCGCAATGTCGGTTCTCATTGGCCCTCACCAGACGTGCGGCTTGAGGGGCCGAGCCATACAAAGTAATGTACATATTGCGCGCACAGTCCTCGAATCGTGCTCCTGCTCTCACGATCAGGTTGCTTTACTTAGGTCAACCTCGCAAAAGCATTTGATCGAGTTCGTCATTCTTTCCTGTTTTCTCTTCTGGAACGAGCGAACGTTGGTTCTGTAGTACTGAAAAGGGTGAAAACTTGCTATAGAAATTGTTTGACTCACCTAATTGTAAATGGCCACCTATCAAACCCCATACCAATCAACTCTTCTGTGAAGCAAGGCTGTCCGACGTCTACACTGCTTTTTGCTCTTTACTTGGAATCACTTTGTCAGAGTGTTTTACATAACAGTAGTATCCATGGCTTCCCTCTCCTTGGAAATGAGGTTAAAGTGCTTGCATATGCGGATGATCTTGCGTTTTTCTGCACTGACAAACCAAGCATAGAAAAAGTTATATCCAACATAGAAGAATTTGGCGTTGTTTCGGGTGCTGAGATGAATCACTCCAAGAGTTCCGGCCTTTGGTTTGGTTCGTGGGGCTCAACACCACCCCTATATTCAGGAATTGAATGGTCATGTGTGCCACCTAAATATCTAGGCGTTCCACTGCATGCATTTAAGTCAAGTTCAAATTACTGGAAAGAGCGCGTTCCAGTAGTCCAGCGTTATGCTAATACATTTGTCCCCTATCGGCGTTCAATATTCGTTCGGGCTCAGGCCTGCAACATGTTTTTGGCGACAAAACTTAATTATGTGCTTCAGGTCCTCCACTGTGCTAGGCATTACATCCAGCGCTTTAGCCGAATATTTGCGACGTTTATTTGGTCATCCAATTTTGAACCGATTCGGCGTGATAACCTATTTAGACCTGTTTGTGCAGAGGGGCTCGGCTTAGTGCATCTGTATGTAAGGCAGTTAGTTGCCTGTTTCTTCTTTTTTCGTGATTGTTCACATCCGATTATTAGAGCATTCCTACAAGTTAATTTCATGAATCTGCTTCCCGACTTAGTGGTTTCTTCAGATTTTACTGATCGCCCGCAGTTACTAGGATTTATGCAGGAAGTTTATGCTTCGGTGAGGTTTTTGACAGTACGATTTTCAAATGAGTACTTATATTCTGTTTCGCGCAAGATACTATACAAGGATTTGGTAGCAATGCTTTTTCCGCCACCACTGTATCGTTCTTTATACTTTGGCTTTAAGGGTCATGATGTGTTAAAAAGGGTGCGCAAAATGCAGATTTCTCCTTGCACGAAAACATTTTTCTTTAAACTACACACCGAAGCTCTACCTGTTAACACATGGCTCCATAGAAAAATTATTTTTGTATCTTCTGTAAACTGCCGTCTGTGTGATGTGCCCGAAACTATTGAGCACTGTTTCATTAATTGCAAAGACGCAATTCTTTTTTGGGATGTGCTGCAAAGAACTCTAAAGAAAGACTTTGTTCTAAATTCGTACAGTGTGCGGTATCTTGCTGTTACACAATCTGATTACGAACCATATGACATGTTTTTCCTTATTGGACTTCATAGCTTGTGGAAGACACGCATGTCCGATCGCAACACTGAACCTGTTGTTCCACCTAGACTCTATTTTAGCAGAATGATGCTGCAAATGAAGGACACTTATGATGAAAATGACTTTCAACCTGATTGGTTTCCGCTGGTGACACGATGCTTATTTTTGCGTGCCTTTTAAAAAGTTGTCTTCTGTTGTGTTTAAAAAGTTGTCTTCTGTTGTGCATCTCAGCAATGGCTGAATGAATTGTAAATAATCTGTGTACATAACCCTTTTTGTATAATAAATACCATGTCAGAAAAAAAAAACTCGTTGCTGAGTGGTAGCGTCTCCGTCTCACACTCCGGAGACCCTGGTTCGATTCCCACCCAGCCCATCTTGGAAGTTGCTTTTTATTTATGGAGTGCATGCCGAGATTTGTCGCTCACGGCTAACGCCGCCGCGTACAACGGCTTTTCTGCGAAACGAGGTCCTTAACGCTACCGCGTTAAAATGGACGGGCCTGCTACTGGCTCGGTAGCCGAGCCATCTCCGCTACCTCGTGCAGACAGAACAGATTGATTAATAGGAAGTGAAAAGCGCGGTAACTGACTCACTTGTTTTTCGTGGACACCTCAACTGCGCCCTGAGGGAAGGTAGGAAGATTGGAATGAAAGTGGAAGGAAAGAGGAGGCGTAGAGGAGGGCTTCGGAGTAATTTCGACCACCTGGGGATCATTAAAGTGCGCTGACATCGCACAGCACACGGACGCCTCTTTGTTTCGCCCGATTTATTCATTCATAGGAAGGGAAAGCTGCGGTAACTGTTTCACTTGTTTTCTGTGGACAGCGCAACCGCGCCGTAAGGGAATTGAGGAAGGTGGGAATGAAAGTGGAAATAGAGAAAGAGGAGCCGTAGTGGAGGGCTACGGAGTAATTTCGACCACCTTGGGATCTTTAGCGTGCGCTGACATCGCACAGCACACGGACACCTCTTCGTATCCGGTTCCTCTCGCTCGTAACGCGTCCCACGGCTGTGACAACCTCGCGAGGCACTTGTATAGATCTCGTCTTTGAGAATCAAACATTGGTGTACCAAGTCGAACATATATCAGTCTATTTCTCCGACCACAACGCACGTTAAAGGTCCCCAAGTGGTCGAAATTACTCCGTAGCCCTCCACTACGGCTCCTCCTTCTCTCTTTACACTTTAACTCCCACCTTCCTCCCTTCCCTTACGGCGCGGTTCAGGCGTCCACAAACTCGTGTAACAGATACTGCGCCTTTCTCTTCCTGTGAACCAATTATTATAATTATCTACGCGGTCACGTTGTCTTGACTCGCTAGCGGCGGCAGCGGCATCAGACAGTCGCTGCTAGCGCTTCCTCCGGCGACCCCTCCCCCCCAAACCCCCTTCCTTTCCTTGTGTTCTCCGGCTGCTCCGCGCTTCCTGCGAGGCTTCGGTTGCCAAGCGCCGGCTCGAACTGGGGGGATGAAAGTGGGGAGGCGCTGGTTACGAGGCAGGACGCTGACGCCGACGCGAAACCCAGGAACGAGCGCCAAAGCGCTGCGCTTTAAAAAGATGCGCGCCGCAACAACCGTCATCCACCACCGAAGCGGTGGCGGGTGCAATGACGGCCTGCAACATATAAAAATTCGGTGGCAGGCTAGCCCCCGTCGCTAGCGGTGGTGACCCACCTGTCGCAACCCCATGAGGGGAGTCCGTTGAAAGAAGGAAACGAAAATGCCCGGTTCTGCTGCTGGCTCTATAGCTGAGCCATCTCCGCTGCCTGAAGGGTGGCAGTTGCTGGCCCTACGGGGCTGGGGCAGTAGGTCAACGCCGCTTGCGGCGGGGGCTAGCCAGCCACCAAATTTGTATCTGTTATAGGCCATCATTGCACCCGCCACCGCTTCGGTGGTGGACGACGGCTGTTGTTCCGGCACACGTCTCTCTCTCCCTCTTCTCTTTCTTCCTTATGAGGCAGCGGAGGTGGCGAGGTGCACCGCCGGGTTGGTACAGTGGTAAGGCGCCCTACTGTGTCGAAGTACCCGGGTTCGAAACCGACCTCGGCGTCCGTGTGCTGTGCGATGTCAGCGCACGGTAAATATCCCCAGGTGGTCGAAATTACTCCGTAGCCCTCCACTACGGCTCCTTTTTCTCTCTTTTCACTTTCACTCCCACCTTCCACCTTCTCCTACGGCGTGGTTGAGGTGTCCACAGAAAATATGTGAGACAGTTACCTCGCCTTTCCCTTCCTATAAATCAATCTTATTTTCATCATGAGGCAGCGGTGGTGGTTCAGCTACAGACAGGCCCGTGCATTTTTTTCCCCTTATTTCTACAGCCACAACAACCTCCGCTGATTTAACTGATTTATTTATAGGAAGGGAAAGGCACGGTAACTGTCTTACTTGTTTTCTGTGGACACCGCAACCGCGCCGTAAGAGAAGGGAGGAAGGTGGGAGTGAAAGTGGAAAGAGAGAAAGAGGAGCCGTAGTGGAGGGCTACGGAGTAATTTGGGCCACCTGGGGATCTAACGTGCGCTGACATCGCACAGCACACGGACGCCTCTTCGTTTCGCCTCCATCGAAACGCAGCTGCCGAGGTCGGGTTCGAACCCGGGTACTCTGGCACAGTAGTCGGGCGTCTTACCGCTGCACCACCCCGGCGGGGCACAACCTCCACTGCCTTGTGCGGAAAGAGGAGAAAAGAGAGGAAAGAAAGAAACTGAGAAGAGGGAAAGAGAAATAAGCGCGTGGCAATGGCCTTCACCACCGAAGTGGTGGCGGGTGCAAGGATGGCCTACAACAGGTGCAACAGCCAGTGGCAGGCGATCCCCAGCCACGAACGGCTGGGCATACCATTCCCAGCTCTATAGGTCCAGGCGAAGGCATCACCAGAGGAATAGGATCTCGTCTTAAAAGCCTTCGCGAAGAAACGTGACAGTCTGCCCCGATCGATTTTGGAATGCACCAGTGAATGCTGGAAGCATCATAAGTGCATTATCACTTTCTCACTATTTAGTGCATCACCCTACCCTTAATTTATTTATTTTTATACCTTCGCCGCAACTGGAAATATGCACTCTGACTTCAAATATGCCCCAGACAGTGTGGGACAAACACGATCAAGCGGCTGTGAATTCATATCCACCATTGTGGGTATGTGCCAGTTAACTAGAGTCGAGAATTAGGAAAAATGGGAGGCCACGATACGAGAGGCAAAAATAAGAATTGGTTTGCTTTGTGGGGTTTAGGTCCCAAAGCAACTCAGGCTATGAGAGACGCTGTAGTGGAGGACTCCGGAAATTTCGACCACCTGGGGTTCTTAACGTGCACTGACATCGCACAGCGCACGGGCGCCTTGCTTTTCGCCGTCATCGAAAAGCTGCTGCCGAGGCCGGGATTCGATTCCGCGTCCTTGGGAACAGTAGTCGAGCGCCCTAACCACTGCACCACCCCGGCGGGGAGTTGGAGGAAACACAGAGGCCGAACATTCAAATCCATATTGGTAGCTGCCAATAATTTTGCTACAATAAAAGTTATCGTTTTTTTCATTGCAGAAGCATTTGCTCAAATTACTACTCAATCACGCAAAACAATCCACATGTAAAAAAAATGCAGGCGAAAAAGCGAGCTTCGTTATGCAAAAGTGGCTTCTACATTCGCATACGCCGATACCTATCTCTTTTCCCTCTATCGCAGCAGTGGCGAGCTAGCGTGCTCGCCGTGCGGCGTCTGTATAGTATGCATCAGCGGCTCCGTATAGTTCCTCTAGGGCGTCTTATTCGCTGTTCTGGATGCTCTATACATCAAGGGCAATGAGATGGAGTAATCAGAGGCTTACGGGGCAGTAAATGATCAATTGGCAGCCAAGAGCCCTCTTTATTAGGTCACTAGGAGTTGCCGCTGAGAGATCCTGCACATACCAGCCGTGCGTGTACGCCGGCGTTAAGCGTTTTGGTCGCCAATGGGGCCCCAGGGACATCGCCAGTGCATTATTGAAATTGCTTCTCCTTGAAATTGCTGTGTTCACAATGCACTCACCTGACACACTTAGTACGTGAGCCACCACTGACAGAACGGCAGTGATCGGAGCTCAGCGAGACCACAGCTGCCTCCTTTGTAACAGCTGGCTTATAGACCCGTTATTGTGATTGTATACCTTCTATTGCGTTCAAGTGAGGTTTGCAGCGGCTGCTGCGTAAAGGAAAGAGGGGATGCATTTTTGCCATCCTCGGATGTATTGGACAATCGGGCTAAAGGCACGAGAACATTTTTGCTAGTCTTCCCCCTGTCACGAGAGGCCTCAACGGGAGAAATCTGACTTGAAGATTGATGGTTTAATTGGAACCTTCTGGTACGCTGAGCTTGCTTTAGGGCGGTGGAGAAGCACTGGCTGCGTCCGCCTGAGGCGCGGATAATCCTGCGCCAGGGCGAAGAAATTCCGGGATAATGAAGCATAGGGCATTGTGGGGATACAACAGGTATGAGGTTTTGAGGGGTATTTGGAAAGGAATTATGGTGCCCGGACTTACTTTTTGAAATGTGGTTTTGTGCTTAAAATCAGGGGTACAATCTACATAAGAAATAAATCAGAGAGCCGCTGGACGTTTAGCACTAGGTGCCCACGGCAAAACCACAAATGAGGCGGTACAGGGAAATATTGGCTGGGCATCTTTCGAAGTACGGGAAGCTCAGAGTAAAAGATTGGTTTGGTTTGGTTTTGTGGGATTTAACGTGCCAAAGCGACCCAGGCTATGAGAGACGCCGTAGTGGAGGACTCCGGAAATTTCGACCACCTGGGGTTCTTTAACGTGCACTGACATCGCACAGCACACGAGCACCTTGCTTTTCGCCTCCATCGGAAAGCAGCCGCCGAGACCGGGATTCTATCCCGCGTCCTTGGACACAGTAGTCGAGCGCCGTAACCACTGCACCACGCCGGCGGGGCCAGAGTAAACTAAATACTTTAGCTGCCCATCTATTACTGTCCAATTTCCTCAGGCGTTCCTCATATAACAGAGTAAAATATTATATGAGTAACGCCTGAAGAAATTTGACAGTAACAGATGGGCAGCTGAAGTATTTCAATACCTATACTTTAAAAGCGTTCAATCACAATGGAGGAATAGAACTAGGAAACTAACTAGTATGTATGCTAGTCACAAGGAAGAAGAAATAAAGAGCGTTAAGCAATAGGTGAAAAGCACAGAAGGTAAAAATTGGATAAATTCGATGGAAAAGAAACAGAGTGTGGAATTACACCGAAAGTGGAATAGGCAGATCAGGAAGGAAACTTTCTTTGATAACTCAAGAGGCAGTGCCCTACCTTTTGAAGCGAGATCAGGGTGCCTTAAAACACGCAGCTACTAAAAGAAGTTTAACAGTGAGGATGACGCATGTGCTGTATGTGGTACCTCCAGTGAAACAATTGACCATATTATACTCGAATGTAATGGTATCCATCCGGAAGTTAATGTAGGCGCAGTCACTGTTCCTGAAGCTCTGGGGTTTAGAGATGCCAGTGGCCGGGTGAATGAACCGGCGGTGGAAGCTTGCAAAAAATGACTGGAAGATTGGTGGCTTAAAAGCAGAGAAGTGACATAATGTTAGTAATGTAGAAACAAAAATTTATTAAATAGAATGATGGTATAGTTAACCAATCTAAAACAAAGATTAAGATATAGAAAGAAAATGAGCATAATAGCTACTGCTACCACCCCGTTTCAATGGGGACGCTCCTATATTCCATCCATCCATCCAGGCTCACTATGCGCGTTTTGGGAGGCTTCAAAGATCGCTTTGAATATGTGCCACTTTGACTCGGAACAAAGCAAGCTGGTTTCTTATTTAGGAAGCCGGTTGCGCGTTTTATAGGCTATAGTGTCTCTGACTTTCAAAGTTATGATCTGTTATACCTTTTTCCGAGCTGGACAGGTTCGTGGTGTGGTTGACCTGCCCAGGTGTCGGTAGGACGTTCATGTGAGACACATTTTGCAGATTTCAGTTGTCCCCGGCGACCCTGCGAGCTGTAGATGTATTTCTGACATTTGTAGCAGCGGACTGGATTAGAAATGTGTGGTCTCAAGTGGATATTTGTTGGTTGGTTGGTTGGTTCATAGGAAGAGAAAGGCGCAGTATCTGTCACACTTGCTCTGTGGACACCTGAACCGCGCCGTAAGAGAAGGGATGAAGGTGGGAGTGAAAGTGGATAGAGAGAAAGGGGGGGGGGTCGTAGTGGAGGGCTACGGAGTAATTTCGACCACCTGGGGATCTCTAACGTGCGCTGACATCGCACAGCACACGGACGCCACTTCGTTTCGCCTCCATCGAAACGCAGCCGCCGAGGCCGGGATTCGATCCCGGGAACTTCGGCACAGTAGTCGGGCGTCTTACCACTGCACCACCCCGGCGATATTCTATTTCTACGGTTTGAGGTAGAAAGCCTGAGTCAATATTGGGACGATGTACTTTTCCAAAATTTATTTGTTTTCTTGCCTGATCAGAATCGTAAAACATCTATCACGTTTTGTTCTTTCAGACTGCCTAGAAGTTCTGGTTCTCTGACATGCAAGATAGTTATCTCAGATGACTCCACGAACAATTTTGAGAGAGCGGTGTGGGTTTGTTGTTACCAGAATTTCGCCAAATGCTTTTACCTGACAGGTCTTTTCCTCGTCAGTGATTACACAGCACCTATAGCAGGAGGTCGCCGCTTGTTAATTTCTTTATTTTGTAGCCCAGGGACATGGCTTCTGTTAGGGTCTTAGTAACTAGAAAGGGTGACAAAAGTGCAGTTTTTTTTTCAGCTTGTTTGCAGCGGTTCACGTGAAAACGTGGGAAGCGTGTTCCACTCTTCAAAAAAAAAGTTACTGTTGTCTCGATGCGCCTACTTCTAGTGAGAAGGCGGTCATTATTAACAAGTTTGGTATTCACACAAGATTACGATATTCGTCCACGGTGCTAGCCGCCCACGATGGAGCCCAGCAAGGGGATGGCAAGGGGAGCTTTAAAGAAAGGCCTACGCTGTTAGCTGTACACTGCAACCATAAATATATGGCATACCTCACGGTAGCTATACCATACAAGGTTAACTCTCGTCCCCACAAAAAAAAGAAAAACAAAGAAAAAAGGAGACAGGAAGGTGCTGAGAAAAGCGATAGGAAAGCGAAAGATGGTGAGGAGGATAGGAAAAGGTGATTGCCGATTTCCTTCTGGTGGGTCAGCCCGAAGGTGCCGTGTAGGAAACGTGGGTCAAAGTGGCGTGTTGCCTCCGACGAGGTCTCGAAGGGTCCAAACACCCGGCATGGTCTAAAATACCTGGAATGCCACTTTCCCAGACACGGTAATGCCACGCACGATTAAACGTGGGTGATCGCAGTCCGGTGTGTCGCGCAGCAAACGCAAACCTCTGCTTTAAAAGATTCCCTCTTGCCATTCCTAAAGATGCGTTTCTGCTTCTCATTTTTTTTTTAAAGCTCGTACATTGGTTGAAGCGATAGCTACGCCTCTGAAAAGTTTCCGAAAGCAGTCCGTGCACATGTTTAAAAAAAAATGTGCTCATATAGAATAGTTTTATGTATTTTGTTTTTATAAAGTCGGAGGCACGCATGATTAGATAATTGTTTTGTTTTCGCACCAAAATGAAAAGGTATTTCGTAAACACCAGAGTGCAGAAACAGGACGTAGACCCTAAGTTGTAAACTTCAAATAATTTTTGGCTACTCGTGTGATTACTAAGCATTGCGCAGAAGATTATTCGGGTCCGTATTAAAAATGAACCTTTAGAAACAGGCAAATAAAGCTTGGCTCCTTACCTTTGCAGGATCAAGCGACCAATAACGCAGAAACAACATGGCAATAAACGCAAATAATCCGTTAGCTTCATATGAAGTGCCCATCAAGTGAATTTGAACGCGTGCATGTGATCAGTATCAAAATCTTTTTTCCGTTTACTGGTAGATAGTATCAATCGAACCAAAACGATCAACGAGATATGCATATGCATTTTTTCCTTTCATCTTTTCGTCACATTTACCCACATTCTTTGCAAGCCTATTCCTATTTGTCGCTGTTTTGGAAGTATTACAGCGACCATATTCTTTCTAAACCCAGTGGCGTAGCAAACAAATGCGGTGCTCTCAAAATATTTAGGCAATATCACCTCCCACCGCGTGTCCTCACTCGCTGATTGTCTGCATTCGTTTTCACGTGTGTCACGTCGTGGCAAAGCTAGCATGCTTTGTCTGTGCGCTTTCTCTCTTGAGTTTAGTGCGTTGCTAACAACAGTTGAGCGCATTTCAATCCATGGTGTCTCACATGATGAATCATCCCCTTCACTGCAACTGTTTCTATCCGATATTCGCACCATTGACGCAAACCCCTCCACACGCACGTTCTATTTAGACACCCACATGAATAAAGATGAGTGAATAATTCTAGCCATTTAATGCTATGGCTGCAAAGCAAAATAATAACGCGTACTAGAAGCGCTGAACAAGCTACTGGCATACAAGGTGCTTAATATGAGGCCAATTTCATAACGCCGCTCAGGGTTCGGGCGAATCTTGTAGGGAAGGTGTTTTGATTTAAAAATTAATTTAAACGTACCTTCTGCATTTCGTGCTTTACCATGTTCCTTTTTTATTTTTCTTTCAATGTTCTGTGAAATGGTCACAGTTTGGCAGATAAAAATTTTTTCACTGGCTACTTGGCTAGCCAACATATGCGCTTTGGCGTAAGATGCCAAGCAGACTTGTGTGAACAGAAAGCTGCTGAATGACTCGTACTCTATTTCAATGCAAAGCAGTTCTTCACTTCCATTACAGGTGATGCGCAGCGTTTGCGTAATGTACAAGGGAACCGCGCACATTGGAACGCGCCTACCAGTACTCCTGTGGTCCCAAAAATAGTTGTAAGAGAGAGGTTTGAATTCTTCTATTGTATACTGCTCGAAAAGCGTACACTTTCAATAGCATTACCTCCGGTTATATACATTGGCTGCAGATCTTACTTCCGTCATGTTTACTGCTTTTAGACTATTCTTATACGTTTTTGTGTAAACCTGTGCGCATCTTTCACAACTCATACCGCGCACCAGAACACTAAAAAACAATTAGGGCGTTTTGTGAAAGCGTTTGGCGAAATTTTGTCTTAGATTTGTCATCCTCGCTAAAAGAAATGAAAATAGAACTTCACAATTCATGCGCAACTCTAAAAGCAAGCTTCCGCACGGACCTCCGTTTTCTGTCACAGGAAGCGAGATTGTGAACGCAACGAAACTTCGCTGATCAGAACTAATGTTCGATACAGGAACCATTTATACAGTGGACATATTATGTATAGCTCCCACAAAGAAACGTGGTGCTCATAGTCTTCTTTCTGATTTTTGTTTCTTCTTGTCTCCTGCACACAGAGCGATCTCCAACAGCAAAGTGGTAACCACAAAAAGTTCGCCCCCTCGGGTGCGATGAAAGGAATGCGGAACTAGAATCTCACTTTGAAATCGATTCAGCATAGTACCACCAATTCTGCGCTGACTTCTACTTCTTTTCTTGCCCTGTTTATGGTAGCTTACCGTCACATATTGCAGTATCAGGAAAGAGAACATAAGAGCACACAAAGAAAGGAAATATCCGTTTCAAAAACACTACCATAAGAGAAAGAGTGTGCGACACACACGCGCACACACGAAACTTCGCAATGTTCGCGAATGGCATGAGACATTAATGCGGAAGTAAACCACGGGTGAGATGAAAGCTGGAGGTCAACAATTAATAGACAGGAATGTTTGTTATTGATATTTCGATATCAGTACGTATATCATAGGTGGGCACGTTCGGAAAACTAGGAGCCGGATAGTTCTCTGACTGCCTTTGTGTTTGCGCGCACATTGATAGAAAACTAAACAGAAAATAAAAAATCGACGAAAGACACGTAAAGCGACGCGTCTAAAAGGAAGTATCCCTAGAAACACTTCGGATGTTTTTTGTAAATTAAAGCAAGCATTCTGTAAAGTGCTTCGGGAAGTAGCCGTCTAATAATTGTTTAGCAGAAATTAGGTTGTTGCATAGGGTCAACGCATGCGACGCATTATGTTTTGCCGTAGACGCGAAAAGTGATTATTGGATAATCACAGAAAAAGTCCAGCTAATAAAAACTTCAGCTATTCTTGTTAGGCAAAGCTGTTGGTAGATAGCTTCCTATGACCAGGATGCGCTAAATGTATTGCTTTCTGTACACAGTCCGACAAAAATAGGTGATGACCCGCATTGGAGCAATCAATCATTATTTTGATGATACGGATAAGTTTTTGGTGATGTTGAAGATATAGGGTATATTTTGACGTTTCCATACTAAGTGGTTGAGTGTAGGCAGTCGCCTAAGGAGAGGCACTCAGGATTGAATCGGCCTGGGTAAATGTGGCATCGGAGCATTGGGGTCTTAAGGGACAGCCTTTTTTTGTAATCTGTGCAGGGATCAGGTCTTCTCTCTGCCTACGCATTTCTGCTGTACGGAGTAAATACAGTGGCCTTTAGCGAATGCAGTAGTCTGGTGCGAGAGACGGGTGGCCAATTACACCACGTGGTTGGAGCTTTCCTCCGAGGGTGCCCGCTTGCAGGAAATACTTCGCTTAGATTCTAAAAGACGAGCTTATATGAGTTTCTTATACCTGAATCCCTTTGGGATGTGAAACAAATAAGCGATAATTCGGCACGGAGAAGCTTTATTTTGCCCGCTTGTGCCATGCCACTTTTTTAAAACCTACCCATATTTCCTTTCTGTCACACTGTTAAGCAATTTATATTTCCTAGTAGCTTTATAAAAAACCCTGAAACCTTACTTGCTTTCCTTTTCATTGCCATGAGTATTTATTGACTTCGTTCCTTCCAAAAAATTAACACATGCACGAAAACTTGCATGTTGTGTGGGAAGTGTTTAATTGTGTTTTATTATTACCATTTGTACACCAGTGTAGTCCATACCTCACTTTTCCAACTATTCTATTGGCGACAGTGCCCTCGTCAGGTCTTTGGATAAAAGAGGCCTTTGAGGAATGTTGTAAATAAATGAGAAAATAGAGCGGCGCAGATATGGGAGACGCTGGTCATTAGGAATTCGAACCAACTAGACTGCGTGTAGGGTATTATGAGCTTCATTTACAAACCTCGAGAATGTGAACGCATCCCTGTTCGTCGCAAGATAGTTCCTCGTTTATATCAAAATAGCAGCAAACAGCCAGTTCAATAAAGATATTATGTAGACAGCACCATGCACAGGACGTATGTACGGAAGTCTCGGTGTATTCGGTCCCCTGATGTGTGCGTCTACAGAGACAGCACACTTTCCTTTCCAGTACCGCCTGTCGAGCTGTGCGCAACGTCGAACAGCGAGCCAGTAGGCAGGCAGTGTAGCCAGCGGTGCCGCAAATAAGAGCAAAAAACCGTACACCGTCAACATTAGTGTGCCGCCATATCTAGAAACTTTGGTCCCTTTTCCCTTCGTTTCTTTTCCTCTGCGGGCAAACATACACTCGTGCTTTATTTTCGCCCACGGTTTACCGTCCTTCCAAAAAGCGGAAGCTCAGTAAAGCCGCAAAAGTAGGCTTGAACTGCACAGGAAACACAATCCATTTTCGCCGACAGCAGCGCGCACAAAAAACTCCCCGAAGTCAGCTTCTTTTTTTACCTTTTTTTTTTTGTCTTTGCTTTTTTCAGACTCCCAGTGTTCACGTAGGAGACGTCGGAGGACCGTGGCGTGTGTTCGAGAGCCAGCCCGGCTACCTCGCTCTTGGACTCTGAGGCCTGAGCGCTGCGATTGGTCACGGGGGGCCATTTGCCGAAAAGTTGCGATATATTGTAGCGCAGCCCATTATAGCGCGACAGCCACAGACGGCTGTCTCGCAACGTGCGGCGTCGAAGCGAAAGGCGGCGTCACAGTCAAAGAAACTTGCTACTCCTTTGTATCTCTCGCTCTTGTAGGCTATATAATATAAAGCTGCACATGTTCGAAACTAAAGTACAAAACTTATGCCGTTGCTCTCTGCTGGCCAGTTATCTTAAAAATATCTTTTTGTCTTAATAAGTATTGATTGCGTTAAAAGATTATTAGCCTATGTTGAGACAGGATCTATTTATAATTATCTTGTATGCTTGGATCAAAAAGTACCCAAACTAGCAACATTGGCCAAAAAAATGTGCTACCGAAAAGACTGAATCTTTTTTAACTGAGGAGCCGATTGGCTTAACTGATAAATCGGATTTAATTATGAAATACGCACGACCATAGAAAAGCAGAAAAAAATAGTGTTGTTGGTTCCGAGACATTCATGCATGAAAACAAGCACTTCACAGAAATGCATGCAACACTGCATAACATCTGAAGTTCAATTTAAATAGCGATACATAAACTGTTCACTATTTCTACTATTCTGTGATGTATTACTTAACATTGCTTTTCTCATTTCTGCTTTCCCTTCTACTACTGTATTTTTTTCTTTTTACCTGCCTCGCCTTTCTAGTCAGCCCTCTCCCAGATGAAGTCATGTATGGATGCACGTACAGTTAGATGCTCTTACCGAATATTCTTTTCTTGCACCCCCTCAATAGTT
Organism: Amblyomma maculatum; assembly: GCF_055883805.1. NCBI lineage: Eukaryota > Metazoa > Arthropoda > Arachnida > Ixodida > Ixodidae > Amblyomma > Amblyomma maculatum. The sequence goes on from NC_139349.1 coordinate 88,780,760, forward strand.
AGCTACTATTGAATCAGTACCCGTAGCCGGTGTAATTTCGTTCGTGAAGGTTTCAACATTCCCATTTTATTCCGCTCACGATCTTTTTTATTGCTCTTCCTTGTGTCTACCTCTCAGCAAGCCCACTAGGCAAATAATGAAATAAATGCCCAACAACCCCCTTCGTTACAGGGTGCGTGGGCCACAAGAGAAAATACTTTGTTACATTCACCCTCTCCCTTTATTAGACCTATGTTGCCAGTTTCAAAAAGAGAAAGGAGAGAAACGCAAGCTTCCCCGCCCCCCCCCCCCAAAAAAAAAACAATAAAACAAAGGAAAGGTGACATAAGCAGCAAGAGTGAAATCCCGCCGCGCACCATGATATGTTTTTTGCTTTGTTTTTTTTAAGTTACCCTCTCTTCACACCCTCCTCAAAAGTTCTCTTTGCTCTAAGCTCTTCCTTGAGGTTTCCAGGTCCTACCTGCTCATACTTTGCGAGAGGCAGCCAGCGTTATGTTCTTTTTCCATCTCATACGAGCCGGAATGTTTTCAAGGCGGCTCCTCTCAAACGGGTATTAATTATACTGCAGACAGGCCCTTATTATCTCCGGCTTCCTTTTATTTTTTTTTTTGTTGTTGCACATAACAATCATACAGTACCGAAGCGTTGCAAGGAGAACTCACAGAGAAGAAGGAATTCGCAGTTGTTAATATGAGGCAAGATACTAAATGTTTACTGCCTCGTTTTTTTTTAATTTACCCTAACGTCGTACCTGATAATAGGAAGACTTCCGTTTTAGAAAATAAGAGGAACTGAAGCGCTACTCAGATTGATACTGCCTGACGCTAACTCAAGAATACTGAAGGTAGCGAGACATAAAAGGTTCCGAGCAGAATAATCGGTCAATTTTATTTTTAGTCTTGCTGCTCAGCCCACCGAAAAGAACCGTAGGTTGAGCTTGAGTAAATTCTATGCAATGCCAAGCGATAGCGGTACCAAGGTATTAATTTACGCTCCGTGTGAGCGATAAACAAGTGTGGGGACAATTAAGCTCCGCATTAATATATGTGCATAATATGACAGCGCTAACTACGGTGTATTCTTTGGTCGCTTATTCACCTGTCGCTTGATTTGTGACTGCAATATATCACACATTCTTATTAGAATACACCACTAAGCTACCACGTTATTTAGGCTACCGTCTTAGTCTATTTACAGCTTATAAAGTCCCGCTTTAACGAAGCCGTATCGACGAGTCTGCGTGGCCTAGGGGTACCGTGCATCCCCCCCCCCCCCCCCCCCAGGAGCAATGAAAGGTAGAATTTCGTTCACCCTCCCACCTAACTCCAGTGACCCGAGCAAGCCTACCCCGCCAACTTCCTGATATGCGGTCTCTTTAAGTTATACAAACCACTGAAGCATACCAGCTAGTCTATGACATGACTCATGTACCGCCTGTCAGCGCCATGCCCGCGATTGTTCGCTCACAGCGATGAAAGTGAAGTTTGTGATAACGACACCTTAAGGTTATCGAATAAAAATGAAATGAAATAGTTAAAGAAGCATCTTCGGGCATCTGAAATTCCATGTTATCCGTTTCCCCTCACACGCCACAGCATTGACGTATTTACCACCCCTTATTTGTTTATGCGCTTTTACACGAAACTAGCATCGCAAGTAATAATGAAATGTTAGCATTCTACTTCCAGCTTCAAAGGCTAGTGCTTCTTCAGATCACGGCCGCTCAATGGAGGCGCACTTGGTGCGGCCCGTCGCGTCGCGCCTCAATGGCTGGGGAAGCGCGTATTGGGAGAAGTTGCAGTTTCAGCCGTCATTTTCCGCGGGGGCGCCACCACTCCAGGACAAGGCGCCGCCGGCACGGACGAGCAGACGACGCGGAAGGAGCGCGCTGGATGGGTTGGCGCGTGTTATCGTTTTGACTACTCAGCATAACAGCGTCTTAAGCGTATGCAGCACCATGCCAGACAACTGCTGTGTGCCGCTGTGCACCACGAAAGCAAGAAAAGATCGGTTACCATGAGTTCCCGTGCGATTCACAAAGTCGAGCAGCGTGGCTGAAAAACATATCTCGGGAGGGTTAGGATGGAAAAGGAAGCCGGTGGGAGCCGAGTGACAAGTCAGTGGTATACTCACTGCACTTCACAAATGACGATTACAGAAAGAACATAAAACTGAAGATCCTGCTTCCTTCAGCTGTCCCCTACGTGTTCCCGAACTGCCCACATTACAAGTTAAGTTACTCACGCGGGCTCATGTTGAGCCAAACAACCTTGAAAAAATTAATGTGCGCAGGTCAATAGCTTTATTTTCCCCACTAGTTATAGCTACACTTCCGATCCTCCTGGACAACCCCCCGTGTCATCCTGAAGCATGTGTGTTCCAAGATAGCTGCGCCACGATCACTTTTATGACGATGATATCAAAATGGTATGCCTTGCCCAACATCGCATAAGTGAAGCCATGGAGACACCAAGAGGAGCCGCTCTATTTGTCAGATGACGAGCGACGCTCTTGGTTAGAGTTGGACTTTGCCATATCGAAGACATTCAGGTCCAAGAAGACACGTCGAAGCAAAGGCTAACCAAACGTACGAAGCAAGAATTATGACAACCAGATCAACAGTGGCGCTAATTAAGTACCTTCTTGATCACATTAAGTATCTTACAACAATGTCTTCTGTGTGCCTTACTAGTGCATTGCATTTAACCGAATCGTATTTTCAGCTTCCGATACGCCCTAAAGCAGGCTTTGAAAGCGGGTCTATAGTATCGCTTTTTAGCAGCCTAAGGCAATTCAAAGGGGGGAACGACAAAGTTGACGCAAGGGCTGTAGTTTTCACCTCGGAGAAAATACTAAAGGTACCACTAGCGAAAAAAAAAAAAAATATCGACTGAGATTATACGCATTTTGCCATGCTTTATGCAGGTTGGCATCTTGCAAGCATCAGTCTGCAAATGCACCTATCAACAATAGGCAGCTATAAAATTTGGCATTCGTGATTATGAAAGTCGTACCTTGCCAACTGTCATATCACGTCTGCTGCGAGAGAGTTTTCGAGTCAGATTGTATTCATTCATGTGTGGTATGAAACAGCAGCTGACACAGAGTTAGCACCGATTGCATTCCTGGCTGGTTACCTTGCACGTCCATTTGAAGACAAAGTGTGAATAGTTTTACAGAATCTCATGAAGCATTTTTATTTATTCTGTTTTCAGTGCCTGCCCGTGTTTTCATTATTTATATATTACCAAAGTTTAAATAACTTCTAGTACTTACTTTAGAGTGTCAATAATTTTATTTTATTAGTCCCCATCCATTTATTAACTTCGTGCCTTGTGATTCCTGCAAAACTCCGGACTTATCAAATTCTTGATGATGGACCCCGAAGGTATCTGAAAATCACCATGCACCTTTGTTAGCAAGGTGATGAAGTGCCCGCAGATCATAAGAAGCAGCAAGCTATGCAACATGTTAGTTTCATCCCTTCTTCCCTATTTTGTGCAATTTCCGGAGTTGATTTGCGAGAGAGAAGACCGCAGTCGCACTAAGGACCTAACCAAACTAAGGCGACCACTGCTGACCAACTGGACAGGCAACATCAACCAGACAGTGGAAAAAATCACGCTTGAACATAAACCTTTTTCGAGAAAAGTTCTTCGCTTGTAAAATAAGCTTGCGTGTCTTCTGTGCATCACGCGGCTTCATAATCAAACGAGAAACAAGTTGCCTGAGCCTTCGGGCATGTCGTTGAACTGGCTGTCTTGTGTTGTTTCTTTTGCAACAGTTTGTGTTAGCTAGTATGTTTTGGTGGTACCCACTTGAATATTATTTCCAGTGAAAACGGAGGAACAGGCTGAACAATAATGTTGAATGCTACGTCCTGAATTGTAAGTTTCCAGAAAAGTGCACGTTGAATAAATGGCCCCAACCCATGTCCCGATTTCAAGATTGCAATATCTAATACGTTATTACAGTGGTTGAAACGCAACTAAATGGGTGCGCACTCAGCGAAGTACATGACTGCCTCGTTCTCGTAAGTACACGGAAGACCACGAATGACTTGGAAAAGCCTAGTGATGATAACTTGACGCTATCACCTTATCAATAGCAAACTTGCCCATAGCATCACATAATGTGTGAAACGCCGCTCATAATCCTAAATTGAGCAAGCGCCGACCACGCGGACGCCGAAACGAAAGTACAGCCACGGCCGCTGCGCGCAGCTCTCCGCCCGGACTCGTCCCGGAGCGGTGGCGCCGCAGCGGTGGCGATGAGAACTAGGCGCAATACGGTTCTTCTGGGCGACGCGACGGGCCGCACCCAAGTGCGCCTCCATTGAGCGGCCGTGTTCAGATATTCTCGCCTGCGTCAGAGAACAGTTTTTTTATTGCTGATATTGCTTAATTCTAAATGAACTACAAAAAGAAGGAAATCTGGAATATGATCGTTCCTCGTGCTTTAAACGGGAACTGGAGTTGAAGAAAGGAGCTAGCAGTCATCATTCACGGCATGGGAAATCCCTTCAAGCTTATTATAAGATTTGTACTGATCTTAAAAGAGGCGACGCTTATTAGTTTATGCTATATGGTAATATATAGGAGCAAATGGGATATTTTGAATATTATGCCTTCTTTACTGTGTCATTTGTGGACTACGTTAATTCTGTAGCGTACTGCACTTCTGCACTTCAGCATTCACTTGCATCGCTGCTACTCTGAGCTATATTAATATGATATTATTTCCTCAAAGCCTGAACACTATGGGTTTCCATTTGTTTTAACCTATTCCACTTCTTCGCCTGAACTAAGAAGTTGTATCTAGAACGCAGGGATTGATGCGACACTTTTTACCATGCGTAACCAACAGGGAACCGAACGCGATTCCTCGGCGCGCTGCGAAAAGTTTTACTGTTCCCATAGCTCCCTTCAAGGTTTCATGTCAGGAGGATATAATATTACCCATGGCTTCATGCTCTTGTAATTGGGTATAAAATATGTATGTTGAAAGTGAGCAATGGTATCACAGGCAATCAATGCTAAATAAAGATGCGGAGGGAACCTCGGAAACACATAGGCTCCGATTTCGTGAGTACTTTCTTTTGAAAGAGAGAGGCAATAAACTTCATTATGAAGCAGATCTTCGTTTCAGAGCAGCAGTGGGCCATGCTGCTTCATGAATTTGGTAGCTGAGCTTTCGCTGAAATTCAAAGGAAATACTTGTCTGTTGCATTACCCCAAAGCAACTTGGAAAAGCGTTAGACTCGCTCCACATCAGGGTAGGAATCGGGGGGCTATGAAGAATACATTTTACCGTATTTTTGTAGGTTTCAGATTTGTTTTCTGTGTTGGTTCTTAGGCTACAGAATGAGATGTGCATTGCTTTTTGTGTGCTGGAGGGCACGTCGTACAGTTAACACTCATAGATTCTGGCCGTTGATTAAATGTGGACGGAAATGGTGCGCGCTATTGTTGGGAAGGAGCACCTCGCTTCACAAGCGCTCGACGTAAGCTATAGGCCGGCCACGATGCTAGACGTAAGTTATAGGCCGGCCACGAGCGTGAACACGATGAAGGAAAAATGCAGATAGGATACAGCGCAGAACTTTCTTCTTTATGTTTAAGAAACTGAAACCGACACTTATATTTGAGTGCGGGTTTCGGTTTCTACAAAAAAAAAGTTGAGCGTTCAGCGCTCTCTTATCTGTACTTCTTTCCGATTGCGTTAACGCTGCGGCTACAATGTATCACACCCAAATAGCCGGCATACCCAACCTGGGTATGATCCATTGTCTAAGTAATTTGGTCATGTTCTGGGCAATAGGGGCCAGAACGTTTACTTTTCTTTTACCCGAGTGCCTAGCGGATGCCTAGTGCCGCTTTGCGGGTTCCTCTTCCTCCCCCGAGAATGACGATGGTGATAACCATTTCGGCTCCTTCGCTTTTACTTAGGGTGATGGCAAGGAATAGCGTCGGTGACCATGGTAACAATTAGATCTTGGACCAGTCAAAGTTTGTTCTCTTCCTTCACTCTGTTTACACCCTGCCGCGATAGTGCAGTTAGGGCGCTCCAGTGCTGCGCCCAAGGATGCGGGTTGGCATCCCGTCCCTGGAGATTCATTTAAGGTGTAGGCAAAAAGCAAGGCGCCCATGTGTTGTGCGATATTAGGGCACTTTAAAAAACTCCGGTGGCCGAAATTTCCGGAGCTATTCACTACAACCTCCCTCATAGTCTAATTCTCTTCGGGACGTTAAACTCCATAGAAAAAGCAACCGTACCGTTTCTATTATTGTGTTCCACTAATGCGCTTTATCACGTGGGCGATGCTTCAATTTGTGGTTTTAATTGTATAAGAAACACGCCTGTTGCTCTTTATTGCTAGCACTTTTATTTCGTCACCTTTACTGATCTGCTGAGTCTGATTAACAGGGTCGTGGGACTTTGAAGAAAGGAGATATCTTTAAATTGTTGGCAGATACATGATTCGTGAGAACAATGAGGCTTGGTGATATGCATTCATTCAAATGATTTTAAACAGTTTAGCAATGGTTTGTAAACCATTTTTGAGCATACAATGGCGATACGAGCAATCTGGAACTATCTTTAAGAAGTCACTTCAATCTACATGTTGCTTATTTCAACCTACCATTTCTAGTTCAATGAGTGTTTAGTCATCGTCAATATATTATCGCCTAGCATGTATCTCAAATACGCATTTCATTTTCTTCGTAGCGTCCTTTCACGTCCGGTGATGGTCTGGCCGAACACAACAATAAGCGTCAGCTCACGCGTGGTGCGAAAGCGGAGAAGATTTGGCGTTATGGCACGATATAACTGTGGCGGCGCCACTCTCGTTTCCGCATAGTTCAGAGGGCTTAGTAAATATAATTGTGGACACCAGGTAGCGGTGTCTGTCTGCTTCTACGCCACACTTTATATCTTCACTGGCTCCCTTTCGCCATCACTCTAACTCACCGCATTCTATTTTACCAGACGTAGCCATTTGATAATCTGCACCTCCCCGATTAGTAGTGCCTTCTTAAAATATACAATCGTCATTGCGCATCGTTATTATATTGCAAATGTTAGGTTATATGAGAAATTTTAACGCTCGGTCCGTTACACCGTGCATCACAACCTGAAATATGAGCCGATTGTATTTTTATTTTGTTAAAGGAGCTGGGTCACGAAAATAGGCAAAACAGGAAATAGTATCCGGGCACTGACCAGTGAGTGGAAAATAGCCCCTAGCTTCTATGTCCGATATTGTGTGGGTGAGTAAGCTTAAAAGCCAGGTCGGGAAGGGGTCAATACCGCGACCAGGTAGGACAACCCCTTCTACGCTGAAAGAATACTGTGCTATCACGTTTTCTTCCGCAATTTAAAACAGCAGCAGGTATAACAACGACCGATGACCAGACCTGCTAGGGTGGACATGAGTAAACGAAGCACAATGTTTTGTTTTAAATGTAATCATGACTTACTTATTGGAAATGAACGAACATCGTTTGTAATAAAAGAAATCGACCTGGTGTCCGCTACCTGCAAGCACATGCCCTAGCTGACAACGTCTGTGAAAGAACTCGTGAAATAAGGTATGATGTAATGCTGCTGTATCCTTTTTCTTCACACCTGCAAGTCTCCCAAAAAACATCGTAAAACTTCTTCTTTATAGCCACTGGTTGCTGTAAGCAACACTGCACCCTCACCTTACACATACAGACGTGCACCGCACATAAAAGTGACAAACGTGCTCGATAGCATCCATTTGTAGCCTGTATCCTCGTTGGTGGTTGGCCGCTTCACGTCGCAGCTGCCGTGGCTTTGAAGAGGTGGTGCGCGAGCAAGCGACAAGTACTCAGCCCTCGATTCTTGAACCACTCGGCAAACGCTTCGATACGAAAGGAAGACAGTCACACTAGCGCACCACAAACACCATTAGGGAACGACGGTCACCAGGACTAAAGATGTTATTTTCACTCAACTGGCCCGGACAGGAATGTCCACAGTTCCGATCACACAGAGCGGAAAGAAAAAGATCGGCAGACACCGGTGAGTTGGGGCGAGGCATACTTTCTGGACAGTGTAGGCACCGAACAGGACGACCGCAGATCGAATTCCGAAAAGGCGCAGATTATCGGTCCAGAGTCGAAGAACGGAAAGGTCGGCTGACCAGAGACCGCGCCTACCTCCAAAGTGGAGCGCTCTCAAATGTGCACAGCCAGACGGATGCTCCGTACTCGGCATCGGGAAAAAACACTGTAGTGACGTAAGCGTGCGAGGAGCAGCGATGAGGTGCCTCCATGCCCTGAGCCCCCTCTCGGTGCCCTGGCGGGGATCGATGCAGAGCGCTCCCTAGCCGAATATCTGGCGGGACCGAGCGCTTTTCCGCGGGCGCCACGGAAAGGCGACCTTTTCAGCGTCGTTTTAGGGCCAACGGGGGTGGTGTGCCTTTGCAGTGCGTCGGAAGGCACAATGCCAGTTGTAACGTTAATGGATTAAATCGCTATGCTTCAAGGTCGCATTGTGAGGTACAGAAAACCGGAGCGCGTAGCAAACGGAAATAGCTGTCCTTCTTGAGGGTTCTGAGAAAGAGCAACAGGGTATTCAGAGAGTTCAGGAAAATGCCAAGGGCGGCGCTGGATGGTCTTCAGAAGGACTGCAGCGGCACTAGGGAAAGAGGAGGGGAATATTAGCGGTGACGAGGGAGGTCGTGACCGGTGGAGGAAATTGCAAGCAACAGAGAGAATTACAAGCAACTCAGGTCAAAATCCATTGCCCATCGCATTTTTACGATCGATCTTACACAAAAGTTATACTAATTAATCCTAGGCTAATATTCCAGCAAAGAACTAGGAAAGAATGCAGTAGCGAAATAATGTTCTGAACTCCCATTTTCGCATTAGTTATACAAGGTTGCCTTCATCGACACCGATTTCTCGACAGCCATGCCGGGTTTAGAAGCATCTTGGTGGGAAGAACAGGATCCTTTAGACATGCGTGATTTCGGCACTAAATTCCAGTATTTTCCATTCTGAGGTTTTTACATGATATTAAGACTTGTGTGAAAAACATGCATGTAATATGCACTTTTTTTCTGAAAGGAAAAATATCCGCTGCTAGCACTCGTTCTGGCGATTTTTGAGAGGGCTAAAGAGCACCCCACCCACTTTTGTTTACATCGAAATCTCAGCGGAGACCTTCAGAATAAAAGCACAGAGACTGTTTTTGAAATTTGTTACATTTTCGCACCTGTACATCGACATATCTATCTTTGTTTCTCTATCTAGAGGACACAGAAATTTAGGGAAAGTTTCATTACTTTTTTTTTTACGTCTTCTTGAAATGCGTGAGCACTATTTCCGCTTCGATATTTTACACATTTTTAAAATTTTACAGCTTGCCTTGTTATGCGTCTTCTCTTCATAAACGCTAGTCGAAAAGGTACTTTCGTATTACTGATGGGTATTCACTGGCAACAATCAGTTTTTAGTTATTAACTAGCCCTGCATTTTCGGTTTCGAAGATCTGCGCTTTTACATCCTGATTTAAAGTTATTTGAGGCCGCTACATTTTTATGGACAGCTTGCGAGCTTGCTTATGGCAGTTTTCGGCAGGTTACAGAACAATTCGGGCTTTTGCGTGTTTGCTACAAACTGTAGGACGGGATTCCCGTTGTCATGTTTATAATTTTAATTTCCATTGGGTTAACCACCCCAAAGAGACACATGGTCTGTAAAGGACGCCATTGCAGTGGTCCCCAGATTAGTTGAGATCGTCCGGCGTATTTTTAGCATTTGCTGACAGCACAGGCAATACTTGCGCTTTTGTACTTCGCCTTCTGTGATGTACGGCCTCCAAAGCCTGGATAGAAACTGAGTGCTCCGGACAAGCGGCCGAAAGGAAACGCTACATGAACCATGTGGACATCACAAAATTTTTGTGGAGACTTAATTTTGAAAAGAAATTTATTGCAACGTGTTTCTTTCATTTGCAAAAACAGTTGTCGATACTTTGACAGCCGTTTTCGAAGGGAAGGATCCGAAATAAAGTAGAATATTTTTGTTCACTTCTTCCTCCGCAATATTGTCCTGAACATGTTTGTTGCGCAGCAATGAAGTTCTTTAATAAAGATAAAATCCTACGGTAGCATTATTTTCAGACGACCATTCAATCCCACATAGAAATTCCTCTAGGCAAGATACCCAAGCACATGCACCATGAGTTACAAAAGGGTCGAAGGAAAGCCAGAGTCAAATCATTGGAAAAACAATTGTCTAAAGACGCGGAAGTTGTCTACGTGGACTAGGGGCTTACGGCGAACCTGGCAAGTTCACAATAGCTGCAGTTGACCACAATAAAAGGCCAATTATTCAGGCTTCGATCTATGCCAAGGATCCTGCGGAAGCGGAATCACTGGCAATAGCCATCACCATAAAAACACAAGACAACCAAAAGAAGTCATCACACGTAGTGACGGACTCCCAACCAGCCTGCAGGGATTACCTGGCCGGAAAACCTCACAAAAGAGCGTGTGCAATATTACGTTCCATCTCCCAGACGCACACAATTACATGGACACCTGGACACGAAGGCCTAGAAGGAAATGAGGTAGCGAATGATCTAGCCCGAGCTCTCACAAACCGGGCGGATCCCCATCCCTACCTCACCCCTCTCCTAGGACCCTGCGGCGACAGGCTGGAACACCTACACTGTAAAAAAAAACCGTAATTTTACGTAGACAACCTCCATAAAAGAACGTCAAACGGTTCTGTTTTCCTCAATACGTATTGAACATCCGAGAATTGGCGCTCGGATGAAGGAGAATGTCCTTATAAGCATTTCAGACACTTCCGTTTTACTCAATAAGTATTGAACATCCGTAAATCGAATTTCAGGCGCTTCCGTTTTATTCAATACGTATTGAAAATCCGTGAACCGGGCATGGATGAAGGAGGAGTTCACGCCACTGCGACGCCCGCATGCTCAAGTATGGAAGATCCCCAAGCATGCACACTGTACATGCTCCCACGCCTTCCCGCCGGGCTGGGCTTCTCGAACCATCTGCACAAGAGCAACATTCCAAAGCCGCGCATCGTTTCTCCTCTGGCTGGATGCTGCTGCTGTCAAGCTTAGTACACACAGCAGCATCACCTAACCCGCAAAGCAATGCGCTCTCGGCCGGTGACCGGAGAAGCGCTTTCATCGCGGCCGCGGCGGCGGTATTGCAATGGAGTCAAAGTACAGGTGCGCCTGTCTGCTATGCGGTCTCAGTGTAAGTTGAGATCGAAACCTCCGCTGGCGTACTTTTTTTTCTTTTCATTCTTTCGTTTACCTCTTCCCTCCCGGCGCTGCTCCCACCGACAAGTGAGAGGTACTGTACATAGACCTTGGGTACTGCGCCATTTACTATAAAAACAAATAGAAAACTGCTCTAGATGTCGGCGTTCCCAGGCTCTTCGGTTGTCGCCGTGTTGGCCGATTCGATGTAAGCCAATTTTATTATTTTTTAATCACGCCTTGTACGTGTCATCTCCCAGCGGAAAACGACGTTCTCACGCCTTCGCGCTTACTCCGCACCGTCTGCTGCATAAAGCCGCTCGCGCCCGCGCCGACGACTGCTTCGTCCCCTCGTCGCTAGGGCAATGACGCATGCGCCGTGGCGGTTGCGCACTGCATTCTCGCGCCTTTTTCAAGTGAGCACAGGGCGTGGACGTGTGGAGCTGAACGTCTGGACTGCGATACTGCATTGCAACTTTTTATCTTTGACGACCCAGCCATCTTGTGCGCTTGCGAATACATCTGGATCACCGACGAGCAAAAAAAGACAACGTGTTCGCCTAACAGGTGAGAACAATCTTAAAATTGTCTTTGAGGTGCAACTCGTGACTGGCTTCGTACGGGTGTCTAAAAGCAGTGCTGCGCGCTTCGCAAAGGCGCCATTCAGGCAGTGCGAACATTTTATTCAGTGAACAATTTCGATACAGGGCGCGCTCTCTTTACAAACTTGTTTATTTGCATATTGCTCATATGATTTTCGTTTCTCCGCATGATGAGTCCAGACAGAGGAACTACTCGGGCCATATCGAAACTATTTTATAGCACTGTCCGACTAAACGAACGTCCGGTGTTGAGCGGTACTTAAGCAGCACACAGCAGCACCTTGGCTTGTATTTCGGTCAGCTGCGGTAATCAGATTTAAAGAGAGATAAGCCACTTGTCAATCGCGAACTAAGCCGCTCCTTTGTACCGTGGAAGTTTGTTTTCAACTGGAGCTGTTCGACCGCAGTGTGCAATATTAATGCGATAGCGTTAAAGTTGCTGATTAGCAGAAAATCAGGCTAATTGTCAGCGAAAAACCACGGGCGTGGCTTTGGCAGGTGACAAGACATGGTGCTGGTTGTTCAGAGGGTTGTGCGCGGGGTGGTCTTCGTATGACAGCTTGTTTGTAAATTATATGACAACTTAATTTTTATTATAGCGTTATTACCGGATGGTGCTGAAAGATGAACAGATGCCCGAGATGTGAGCAGAGCTTTTCTACATGGCTGGCCTACTTTGAACATTTTTCTTATCATAGTAGTGTACTCGGTGGAGCCTTATGTCCAATCTGTCCGTGCGATGCTACGTTCAATAACTACCGAACCTTCAGAAGCCATCTCTTCAGGCACCACAGAAACCATGCTGAAACAGAAAACATTGCCTTCCTGTGTACTGTGCCATCCTTCGGGAGATACGAGTCATTACGGATGAAGCTTGTGTCACATATTGTGGACCATTTCAAATAGAGAACAGAGTAGAAAATTTGCATAGTGAAACACAGGCACTGCAGCAGACCAAAAAACAAGTTAAGAAAAGTAAGAGCAGCAGCTATGGCTGTCAGAACTGGCAGCCTGTTCAAAAGCCAATTGCCGAAAATGACCATGAAAAAATTGATTTTTTGAAAAAGGAAGGAAGGAAAACATTCACGGATATAGACGTGCCGCTTGCAATGGCGTACATGAAAGAAACATACTTTTACCAACGGGTGTTCATCAACTCGGCTCACCCTGTGCATACCACAGCCCAAGTGAAAGAAGAATGACCATTGTTATTTCACAGACCATTCTTCTACAGACGCACATAACTTTCTTGGGAAAGATGTGCAGGTAAGATAAGGAGGATGGCTGCAGTGTACAAGTTGGAGTTGTGAATATTCAGTTCTGCTGACTGATATGTGAGGAAACCAAGCTATGCTGTGAAAGATCTTGCTTTTGCTAATGAAAAATTTGAGCATTACAAGTACAGACCTTGTGCAGAGCAGCGAAAGTTGTGGACATCCTAGGGTGGTGAAGATCTGCAGCTAAATTTAATCAGTAAGATGTAAATGGGCATCATTTTATGAGAACTTTTAAATGGTTAATCTTTTTCCCCATAATTTGTTTTTTTGGTTTAGGACTGCCAGACCCGCATCACATTCAATGGTGATACTGTGATAGCCGTAGAAAATTGGTAGCATACTGCATTGTTTCTTTCTGCAAATTTAAATTTCTGCATAACGTCAAAGCAAACATTTGCCTTTTGCCATTGAAGCCTACCAATAATCTTTGCTTGCCAATGATGAAAAGAAATGTTTTAATTTATTCCAGGCCACATTTAAGGACAGTATTGCATTATGCGCTCCACTCCTTGTCAAGTACCTTGACAGTGCACCTTCAAAGGAAATCATGTACCTGCTTGCAGAGCGGCAGCTCGAAGAAACAAAAAGCAACATCAGAGCTGAGGCAGATGTGGTAATGCATCTCCTTGCCGCATACTTCAAGGACGACCCTCGTGCTCTCTACCGTATTTTTGAAGTGAGTTATAAACCCCACTGTACCTCAGTAATGAATCCTGAGCAATCCATTTTGGAGACTGTAAAATAATGTGAAACTATTGTGGTGTCAGGTATAACCTAACAGCGTTCATGGCCTTATTCATTGAAACTTGGAACTATATGAAAGAAAGAAGAAAGAACTATAATTATTAGAAGCCTTGATTATTGCAGTTTAACTTCCCTTACGTCTTTTCAGTATGCTTGTTAGGTTCGGTAGCTACCATATGCTGGCACCACTCTTCTCTACTTGCAAGACTGATGCTTGTGGCTATACGGAATAGGAGCGTGGAACCCATCAAAGAAAGGAAGCTTCTTAGTTGTAAAAAGAAAAGGTACACCTGTCAGCGCCGTTTTATTTTTGTTGAAATGCTTAGCATCTGTAGTATGGAATAGAGAGCTGCACCATTGAAGTTAAATCTGCAGGTGACTGTCAGAATATCCGCAGCTGTATTGCTTGCCGCGTATATGCTCCTAGAAACCAAAGGATTCGGTGCATCGGCTGAGTAAAGAAACGTGGCTATAAAGTTAGTCAGTTATCACTGTTTTGGAGCACTATAAACTGTTCTTGTTCTTTACCACATGAATTCGATTTTACTCCCGTCTCTTATCAGGAAGGCACGAGCATTACTCCGATTTGCCTTCCACGCCAGTTATATTTGTACTCGGTAAGCTTGATGATGGTATTTATTATCATGCTTTGTACATATGGATGCGGCAGCAGATTGTGTGGTTGGACTAATTGTAGTGATCCATGCCTTTTCCTTGATTGCTTAGCTCTTCATTCACAAAAAGGCTAACTAATCAATTTAAATTACGGTTTAAAGTTTGGGAAGCTGTCTTCATAGGTTACGAGATATTGTCATATATCTAACCAGTGAGTATGGGTATATGATCTTGTAAACTGTAGATATGCGAGCATTATACAAGATCACTATGTGTTCCTATTTCAGTCAAAATGACCATTTGAAGGCATAGACTTCCGAAAAAGAATGGGACAAAGTTGCCACTTCGAGTATTCAAATAATGATTATTATATAATTTTGCGCGACAGGCACATCTTTCTTTTTTTTGTTACTAGCATTTTTTATGGCTTACAATACTGAAGTCAATACTTTTGTTTTTAAAAATTAACCAAAAAATTGTCTTCATTTTTTTTTTTTTTTTTGCAAATTACCTGCTCCTTTCATATTGACAGCACCAGTGCGTATGATGCCTTCACTTTTAGGCTACTTTAAATAAAGCACTGGCACTGTGTTGCATTAGAAGCAAAACAAAAATGTTTATTCTATTTCAAGTACCATATATGGAAAGCAGTGCGCGTTTTGTGAACAGGAGGCTGTATTTATAGAGCCAGCATCATTCAGTGAGGCAGCTTGCCTGATTTTCGTGCTGTAATAAGTCCTGAATCTTGAGTATGCAGAGCCAGCGGCAACGACGCTGGAATTTATCCAGAGGTGAGGCTCTTATTGTTTTTTTTCTTTTTTTTTTTCTGGTTGTATCGTATATATGGGATGAATGTCATTTCGCCATTTAACACTTGATTCTTCGTTTATTGTACTTGTTGAGGTGAAGCATTTCAGGATAGTGCCTTTAAAGGACCATTTGAAAATATCTTTCCTCCTGGCCTTACTTTTCTTGTTGCTTTTAGAACTGATTTATAATCATGTGCTGTATATACTAATGCATGTAACGCTACTTTTCTAGTCTTGTTTCCAGTACTCAACTTTTTCATTAAGAAAATAGTATTCCCTATCTTGTCAAATTCAGCAGTGGTACAGGCAAGAAAACATAATTTCTGTGCACTTCTATGAGCTGGCTTACTACTAGCTTGCCTGCTCTATTGTAAACTGGGTGCTGAGGCTCCTATGGACGAGCCCACCGAGGGTGAATGCAGACGGCGTACAAAGCGATAGGCCATGAATAATGCACGCACCAGTGATTTGACTCAGCTAACTTGCCACTTAGGACTCCCACCCTTATCGATCAGTGAAAAGTACATCCTTCAGCAATTCCGTCTTCACACAGCAGCCAAACTTTATTTGTACAAACACTCTTCCATGTCACAGTGCCCTAACTGTTCACATATATAAGCAGATATAGAACATTGCCTCACACAACGCCATACAAACTTCTAGTCTCCCACTTATTCTTTGCCTCGAACCCCACCATGGCTCATTTTGCTTGCCTCGCGGGACTAGGCCGCACAACGTGCCCTTGTCACTTTGGTCAAGAGCCTTCTAAACACCTAGCCCAAGGGCTTTTTAATAGACACGTTACTGACATGCACCGATATGATGGCCAGATCTGTTCCTTACTGTAAGAAAAATCTACAAAATATTTTTGCACATAATTTAAGCTCTATTAGTGTGCAACCTCTCGTAGCTCCAACAAAATATACACCTGTGACTTTGTGCGCGTTTGCAATTCCCCTTTGTTGGGGTATTGCAGAATACGTGAATCTATGCCACTGTACATTACGATTTTATTTACTTATATCCAGACATATATAAATAACTAAAAGAATTTTTACAGGTTGTTTAGCCACTATTTCACCTCTTTCTGCAGCCGAAGTTTTTGGAATAGTAAGTAATCAGCGATACACATCACTGTTCGAGAATTGCATGAATGTTAAATAGTTGCACTGAAAACGTTTGTTCGCCTTTGAATATTCTAGCAGAACTACTTAGCCAACTATTCAGTGTTTCATACGGTTTATGAAATACTAAGCAACAAAAATAAGCATGTTACAATGTATTCTTTGGTAAAACAAACATAACTAAAACAAGTCATTTCTGTTTTACAGGCAAATATTTTTCATCAGTCCCTTTTCAGGGAGCAAGTGGCGAGGCGGAAAGAAGTCAATCACCAGCGTCCATTCGACAGTTATGAAGTTGGCGCGGAAGCTTCGTTCCATCTCCTGATACACTAAGCATGTATGTCAATTTTCTCATGGTTGATCTTGACTGCATGCCTTCATGGATCTCTTGTTCTTTTTTGATGAATTCTTGCTACGTTAAAAACTGATGCCTCCTCATTTATATATACATACATATATATATATATATATATATATATATATATATATGTGTGTGTGTGTGTGTGTGTGTGTGTGTGTGTGTGTGTGTGTGTGTGTGTGTGTGTGTGTGTGTGTGTGTGTGTGTGTGTGTGTGTGTGTGTGTGTGTGTGTGTGTGTGTGTGTGTGTGTGTGTGTGTGTGTGTGTGTGTGTGTGTGTGTGTGTGTGTGTGTGTGTGTGTGTGTGTGTGTGTGTGTGTGTGTGTGTGTGTGTGTGTGTGTGTGTGTGTGTGTGTGTGTGTGTGTCTTTAACCATGATCCTGGAAACAGTGTAATAATCGAAAATTCCGCACTTAAGCTTTTTTCCCACTTCATCTCGTGCACGAAGTTTCAACAAATATTTTACCTTTTTTACGTAGAGAAAGTAAAAGGCATGGCAGATTTAGCATGGAGTAATACATTCGAAACATGTGCCACTTGGTTCCCAATATTGAGTACAGAAAAAAATGAACGTCCAGGGGTAACATTCAAATGCCAGCGTCCCATTTGTCGAAAGTTTGCTCATGGAAAAACTGAAACAGCTGACCTACCAAAAATGGTTCTGACTTCTGCAATAATTTTGCCCTTGTTCAGTGGTACATTTAAGATCACTGATAGTCACTCAGCTTTTTTTTTTTAAGTTTCAACTTAAGTCCTTTACCCTACCTAAGCGTGCAAATTATCAGTGAAAGGTTTTTATATGTCTTACATCCCTTCTTTGCATGTTTCTACAATATATCCATATTTTTCATAATTTATTTTATTTCTTGTGTAGAATTCTAGAAACTCAGGTGTTAATTTTATCACTGCCTTAGAAGTGCTGAAAACAACATTTTTCGTCTTTTCGTTAAAGGTGAAAAGCAAGGCGCCCGTGTGTTGTGCTATGTCAGTGCACGTTAAAGAACCCCAGGTGGTTTAAATTTCCGGAGTCTCCCACTAAGGCGGCTCTCGTAGCCTGAGTCGCTTTGGAACGTTAAACTCCACAAACCAAACCAAACCAATTTTCAATCTTTTTCCAGTGCCTAGAATCTTATGGTTCTGACAAACTATCTTTTTTTGTGCTTTTCAGAGGATCTCAGAGAGAATGGCAGATTACAAAAGAGGATGCATGCCCCGAAGGCAGTTTGATGTACGAAGGGAAATAAACCGTATGTACGTGTTCCATTGAATGGGTGTTAAATATATTTGTATACAAAGTCCTACACAATTTGCATGCATGCATGTTTCTTCACTAGATAAATCACAAAATTCACATGTGGTCACCGACGCTACTCTCACTTCAACTGCATGCTGAAAGAACGCCAACATTTTTCCTAAAAAGAAATCAACAATCATATCCCATCGGATGGTACAAACTGTACCAGCCGATGCTGTACTGTCGGTAAAAGAACAGATTTCAAAAGAAGGTCTGTGTAACAGGTTGCTTAACGTAATTAGAAAAAGGAAAATTCGGTCATGCAGAAATGGACTTGATGCTGTATTCAGAAGGCATAAATTCTGTAAAGCAGAAATAAACTCACTGCTGTATTCAGAAAACAGAAACCCTATAATGGAAATTTGGACTTGATGCTGTATTGAGAAAACAGAAATTCTGTAAAGCAGAAATGAACTCAATGCTGTATTCAGAAAAAGGAAACCTAATAATGCAGAAATAAACATTATGCTGTAATCAGGAAACAGAGATTCTGTAAGGCAGAAATGAACTCAATGCTGTATTCAGAAAACGGAAACCCTATAATGCAGAAATAAACATTATGCTGTAATCAGGAAACAGAGATTCTGTAACCAATTAACAGAGTCCGTTTTACGGTTTTACGTTATATTAGGGACGTCCGTTATATGAAATACGGAAACAGCTCGGCAATAAATTACCTCCATGTTTCTACGTAAATCGGCGAAATTTTTTTTACAGTGTACGGTTAGAAAGAAGAATTTTCTCACCACCACACAAACAACTTCCTTCCTCGGACGCTATAGACTGGAGAAAAATACAAACAAACACATTCCCTAATCTTCAAATTTTAAATAAGATAAGCCCAACAAAATACACGAGTTACTGTCCTCGGTGCGGTGCAAGCCCCACACTCTATCACATCTCTTGGGAATGCCAGGACAAACCTGACCCAACGTTAATAGTGCCATGCCCGACACACGAGCAGTGGGAGGCGGCCCTGACCAGCGACAACCTGGACCAGCAAGCCTGGATTATTCAGCTAGTCCGCAAGTCAGCTGCTGCCAGCGGAGCCCTGGACTAGGGGCACCGACCACCCAGCTCCTGCGAATTTTTACTGATTATATGCTCATTAAAAGTTTTCTCTCTCTCTCTCTAGGCAAGACAAAGAAAATGATAAAGCCGCGCCTCGCGACAACGAGCATGAACAAACAAAGAATACAGAAGTGATCCGCGTGCTAGATTCACAAAGCCCGTATGGTGGCGGCTGTCGAAAGCGAACAAATAAAGGTTTGAATGGTTCGCGGCAATATATAGTTAGCAGTATTTTTTTAGTTCCAGCACAAAATGATTTCAGATACAGGAAATAATATGCAGCAAATTCTGAGCACCACGCATTACGATCATTAAAATTGCGTGGTTAAAATTCATTAAACAAACGATAATAAATTTTAATCGCATCATTGCGAAATAAAATGCGTTCAGCTATACATGGGGTGAACACTTATGTTCCCTCACGCACGGTGCTGGACTTGAGGGTATTTTGCCTCCCCAAGCAGACTGCTGGTAAGTTTTTAGAAATCTCTCAATAATTCACAGACACTCTGCTACTTCCACAAGCAAGGGAGGTTTCTATCCAGGGTGCAGATATGTACCAGTAATAAAAATACTGGTTTGGTTTGTGGGGTTTAACGTCCCAAAGCGACTCAGGCTATGAGAGACGCCGTAGTGGAGAACTCCGGAAATGTCCGCCACCTGCGGTTTTTTAACGTGCACTTATATCGCACAGCACACGGGCACCTTTCTTTTCGCCTCCTACGAAAAGCGGCCGCCGAAGCCTGGATTCGATCCCGCGTTCTGGGGAACAGTAGTCGAGTGCCGTAACCACTGCGCCGCCCAGGCGGGGCAGTAATGAAAATACTGTCCACTACGTTTTGCCTTAGCCTCCTCTCTATAGTATATTGTTTTGCTGCCAAGGCCACCAACAGACACGATAAAGCTAATCTACGGGCCTTAGGTGTTCGAAGTAATCAAGTATAATATATTATAATAGAGAGTATCCAGTAGGCTCAAGTGAACGGCAGTTGCCTAAAGACATTGAGAAGAAACAAAGGTATAGAAGAAAACCTGCTTAAAGAGCTAGGGTATACGGTTGGCTATGTCATTACAAATATGGATAAGATAGTCATATACCCAAAGAGTTCTACACAGATCTGAACATCTAAATGATGTAACATGGATGAAACTAGAAACCTATAATACAGGGCAATCACATGTTCCACCAGTAACTAAAATAAATAAAGAAAGCTTTAGCGGCTATAAAAAGGAATAAAGCAGGTGGAAAAAATTAGGTAACTGAAGATTTGTTGAAGGTCGGAAAGGATATAGTAATAAATATGGCCACCCTGTATAACCGATGCTTCATGACCTCGCCGGCAGCAGAACCTTCAAAGAACGCTAAATACCTTAATACATAGTAAAAGGGACCTAATATATTTTAAAGATTAGAGGTCGATCAACATACTATCAGTATGCTAAAGGACAAAATTAGAAATCACTCAACAAAAGAAGGGTTTTTAAAATGGGGAATCGCCCCCAAACATAAAAAGAAAGGTCGTGGGATATTTCTGCTCTAGCTAGCAGTTTTGTTGGCATAGAAGCACCGAGGTTCGGAGCCGACTTTAGTGTCTCAAAGCGAAAGAAACGCGGGAGAAGTGCGGAAATGGTGAGGGCGAGCTAGAGGGAAAGAAACAGAGCATCCGCGATGTTGCTGATGCCGGAGTACATTATATTGAACTAGAATAAACTATAAAACAGATGAAATTCGACCTCTGGCAGCATTTTTGCACGGTGCTGCAATGGAAAATATCCCGTGAGTGCGATGATAGAGCAGCGCGGCGGCGACGAATCAAATATAATGACATACATAGCGCTGTCTTTTTACTATATCCCCTGCAGGCCTCGACGCTCTGCTATTCATATGCACTTTTTTAGATTCCAGTTTAGGCTTGACGAAATACCAATATCGTGACCTGCTTCCAAAAGTGCGGGCAAAACCCATATAAGATCGCGAATCGCCGCACTCCTTCCCCCTTCCCCCGGATTTACAGAGACCCTCTATCACTAGTTCCACCCATGGCTGAGTGCTACTGAAGCAAAAGGTCAGGACGGTTTTCTTTACCGCTAGTCTCCTTCAGGTCACATCATACTACCTACCAAATTATATAAATATGCTGCGAATATAACTGTCGTCCACAAACAGCGTCCACAGATTATGAGAAAGCATTTAACTTACTCGTAACCACAGCAGTCATGCAGGCATTGCGAAATCGGGGCAAACATGAGGCACATATGAAGAGCTAGATAATATCTGTACTGGCTGCAAAGCAACCATAATCCTGCGTAATTAAAAGTAATGAAATGTCGATTAGGAAGCGTGTTGGACAAGGAGACATGACTTCTCCACTAATATTCAGCGCTTATTGAGAAGCGTTTAGAGAGCTTGATTGGGAATGATTGGGGACAAGAGTTGATGGATAATTTCTCAGTAAGTTGAGATTCACTGATCGCTTTCGCTTGCTAAACAAAAAAAAAATAAAACCTTCCGCTACTTTTTAAAAGCACGAGGTAGTGGACTGAATAATTCAATTTGAGGTAGGGCTCTGAAAGATAAGCGTTCTTAGGGTCTCCAAAAGCTATCGAAAATCAGAGCACGTGACGTGGTGATACCTTGTTTATTTCCTTCGTCTACTTCACTGTCCCACTGCCGATAAAATGTGTGGTATGACGTCAATCGCCAAATTATACACAGCTACAGATAAACATTTGGGGCCTAACGTAATTAGCAGAGCTTACTTAGGATAGTACAGTGCCGCTTATTTTCCTGAGCTCATTCATCACTGCTGGAAACAGCGTCCAGTCATTCAAGAGTTCGCAGGAGAAGAAGAAGACGAAGGAGGTGAAGAAAGCCATGATTATCAAAGCAATGAGTAAGCTTTTGCACTGGGAACAGCTTTTATTATATTTATTTCATCGTGTTTTCTCTCCACACAACTGGGAAAGCACAACCCTGTTACATTTGGATAAGTCTGAAAATTCTTTCTAGCCAGTGCTCAAAGCTTTCGCCTCTTTCGCAAAGACAATTACTTGCAGAATCAAATAACCTTCTGCAAGCAATTGTCTTTGCGAAAGAGGCGAAAGCTTTAAGCACTGGCTAGAAAGAATTACTTGCAGAATCAAATAACCTTCCGAAAAGCAAGGCGCCTGTGTGCTCTGCGATGTCAGTGCACGTTAAAGAACCCCAGGTGGTCGAAATTTCCGGAGTCCTCCACTACGGCGTCTCTCATAGCCTGAATCGCTTTGGGACGTTAAACCCCACAAACCAATCAACCCAATAACCTTCTTCGCAAATAGACTGGAAGCACGTGCGAACATCTCAGCCAAGTCTGTTCTTAGAAGTGTTTCCTATTTTAGCGGTGGAACCTCGCATGTAGGAAGGAGGAAAAAAGGTAATTACCTTTTTTCCTCCTTCCTACATGCGAGGTTCCACCGCTAAAATAGGAAACACTTCTAAGAACAGACTTGGCTGAGATGTTCGCACGTGCTTCCAGTCTATTTGCGAAGAAGGTTATTGGGTTGATTGGTTTCTTAAGAAAAAAAAAAAGCAAGAAACGCGTGAACAAGAAGTGATCTATGCAAAGGCATTCCTAAAGTTCCAGGCACGCGGTACAGCGCTAGCCGGCCAATCCAATTATTGCGCTGGAGCCTGCACTATGGTTTGTAGTTGCGTGCTTTATGAGATTTTGCCTGATTGGCGCCGTTTTCTCCTCAAATCTCATTTCCCTCTGAAGCAAAGCGTTAACCTAAGCTCACGTGAGGTTCACTCCTTTTCCCTTTCGTTCACGTCTCCTAACAGCCTTCCTTCCTGCTGTAGCTCTCTCGATCAACGCGAAAAGCATCAGAATATAATATACTATTGATTCTTTTCTTGATTTCGAATGGTTTTTGTACAATGTCACACATTTAGTGTGCATATTGTTTGTGGCGTATGTGAGCGTGGTTGGTGACTAGGGAGGCTATAGGCACCGTGCACTCGCCAGATGCCTCTAGCGGCGGCGATGCGTCGGGTACCTGGATATTTCACTCCTGTGCTGCTATTAGCACCCTGTGCAATTTCAATGCTAGCGAATGGCGCCGATCGCATGATATGAAATAAGACATCAAAGGCTGGTAGTGACAAGGCTGGGGATGTTCATCCCTGAGAAATAACACGAAACAAAACATTATTTGTTAGCGCAAGGTATGCCTTCTACGTGTAGACACCATTGGGATTGGAAAATTGTGATCACACATGGGATGTATACAAATATCTGTGATTTCCGCTCTTAGGAAAATTGCCGGCCGTTAGAAACCTACCCATAAGGAATAGTGCACGTTCGCAGTGCAAATTATTTAAGCGTTTCCTTAGAGCACATTTTGCATCGGTCATACAAAGACGACATATGGTTGTAGAGGTCAGAAACAGGACATTAACGCTTTTCGAAATATATTTTA
This sequence comes from Amblyomma maculatum, assembly GCF_055883805.1. Lineage (NCBI taxonomy): Eukaryota > Metazoa > Arthropoda > Arachnida > Ixodida > Ixodidae > Amblyomma > Amblyomma maculatum. The sequence goes on from NC_139349.1 coordinate 88,804,389, forward strand.
AACCAGTCCTAATGCAACGTGTGCAGTGTTTTGGCAGCCATATGTGAAATGTATTCACAGATACAAATCTTAAAGCTATGTTGTCAATCTCCCCGTGTGAAATTTTTAATCTCGTTTCGTGCGGCTCAGCGTTTGAGTGTAAAGGCACCAGAAATAGCACATCCCTTTCTAGGCCCTGCATTGCGAAAGCTTTGCGTACAGTTAGAAGTGCTCTAAGCCGATTGTTTCAAACGGCTCTTTATACAAGGCATGCACATTAGCAGTCGTTTTTAATAACTGCGAACTTTCAGCTTCCCCGTTTGTTTGAAGGCAGTGTAGTTTAATAATGCATTGGAAGAGGTTTTGCACTCCGTGATTCCGAATTTCAACTACGAAGTTCTGTCTGTATGATCATGAGTATTCAAGTACTCAGCCTAACATTTTCAGCTCAAGTGCAAATAATCTAAGCAAGCTTGAAGCTGGACGCGAGAGCCCAAAACTCTTCTTTCTTCGGCCTCGAAAGACTTTCATGTAAGCTGACATTAAACTGTTCGGATGGTCCATTATTTTTGCAAATCTATAAAACATTGATAGCGTGAGGTTCTAGATGGAGGGAGGCAAATGTTGTTTATCATCGGTGCAGACTGCCTCCTTTTTTTAGGAAAGCACCCGTAAAAATTACTAGAACAATGGGAGGGGGAGGAGGAAGGTGTTTTAGTAGATTGTTCCTAGAGGAGGCTATTTATTGCGATGTATCCTGTATTCTATTCTTGAACAAGAGCATTTTGCACATGCCTTTATCTTATATTACCAACTCGCAATTTACTAATTCCTGCATTTTATTTTAGTGACTCGCACTTTTACCACTTGGTGAATATTACAGTCCAGCATGCATAACTATGCCCAACGCTCATGTTGCTTGCCGCAAAGCAAAATTTAACGCTCTCAGGCCCAGTTAAGGCTTCAAAACCACACAAACTATTGTAACTGAAACCGTTGAGCAGTGTCTTGTTATTTTTGAATTAGTTATTTCAATAACTGGAAAGGCATTTTTCTCCTATATTTTTTTTTTTCTAAGACACAAAAAGTGTTAACTGTGAGTTAACCGACAAGAACCACACAGGGACCGCAGTCCGGTGACTTCCCGTGAAATGAGGCTTCGCTATTCGCAAAAATGGCACCGCCAAGATGGCTGATGTATTCTACGTGCAGCTATGCACGAATTCTTTTTATTGCCAAAGCAATTCTTCGCGTGACCCGGCTGGAGTTACGTCTTACCCACGCGATGCTGTGACGTCACACCCCACGTGACACACGGGCTGGCAAGAGCTGCCAACTTGGGTCTCTCGTTTCATATGGGACGGTTATGTCAGAATCAGCCTGCTAGGACCCTAGAATTCACGTTACCCCTATAGGCTACTACGGCATGTTCATGTGGGTTGGTTAAAGCGGGGCTTTATATGTGGGTGAGGAAGAAGAAAAAGAAAAGAAGAACGCTCGGTCACCCGCAGCTAACGCTTCCGCTCAATATTTGGTTCAGCAGCGTTGAACCCTTGTATTGTTTTATTGGGGATCCAACAGCCAGTCGAGATGCACGAAGAACGTAAGTATGAAGGGGAAGCCATTCTTTGGCTCCGGTCACTGTACCCTGCACAGTGCGTAAAACCGCTTGGGAGATGAAGAGTAAGGGTTATGCACGGGCGCACGCGTACACCTAGTTGTGTATATAAAGCATATATATGAAAAAAAAGCATTAAACGAATAACGATAAACTTCACAATATTTAGAGTTCAAGTTACTATAACAAGCAAGACATCGGTGGTCGCATATTTGCCGTGATAGAGGGCTACTTGACAAAAATATAATTTTTATTCATTTACACTCATCGCCCTCCCAGAGGAATTTCTTTCTGCCGTTGAGATATCCATGTACGTTGATAAAATCTTAATTCGGGCCTCCTCTGTGACGCATCTCCAAGTGCGTGCAAAACTTCTACGGGCAGAAACAATAACTTGGTCTTATCTTCAGAAGCAAGGTCTCAGCGTTTCACCGAAAAAGTGCCCGCTAGTGACATTTATATGCAAATATATTATTCTATATCTGCTATGCATTGATAATCATATCATTTCTTGCTACAGAGTTTCATCGTTTCTTAGGAATTCTGATAGACTGCAATCTGTCTTGAAGCACGCTTTACACCCTATTGAAAAAAAAAAAAAAGCTGAGATCCATCGCTAACTTACTCCCCTTTCTTGCCAGAAAACCAGGAGCTCACCGGTAAAGCCAGTGCTGCCGTTGTTCAGAGTTCTATTTTTGCAGCAAAAGCTACACTGCGGTAGGTCTTCAAGACATTGAGTGGCCGCAGCTACGTTGTGGAGGCGAATCTACGAGAAGAAGAAGAAAGCGACGACGACGACGAAGAACAAGAAGAAGAAGGCGACGACGACGACGACGACGAAGAAGACGGCGATGAAGAAGAAGAAGAATACGACGACGACGATGAAGAAGAAGAATACGATAACGAAGAAGTCGAAGAAGGGGAAGATGACGATGAAGAAAAAGAATACGACGACGATGAAGAAGAAGAGTACGAAGTCGACGAATAAGAAGAAGAAGCAGACGACGAAAAAGGAGAAGAGAAAGGATCCAATGACGAAGAAGAAGAAGAAGACGGCGAAAAAGAAGAAGAGGAAGAAGAACGCTCGGTCACCCGCAGCTAATGCTTTTGCTTCGCTGCGTTTGTAATTTCCAGTGTCTGCCCCCCTTAGGTGTGAGCGACCGATTTAGCGGTGGGCGGTCTAGTCTTAAATTCCTGTGCTCAGCCTCGTTTACCCTGTACGCGATGAGCGGGTCCTTAGACCCGGGTAGAAGTGATTCCATAGCCCCCGGGGTGTATATTTTCGGGCACGACTGTAAGTAGCCTCATTGCCTGCAATCCCCTCGTGCACCGGGAATCATATGATATAAGTCTCTCCAGCCAATACCGATTGTCCAAGCATCTTAACTACTTGTTTCGAAACGATCCCCTTTTTAAGTTTCTTACTGCTAATATTCGTGTCGTCAAGCATGGATTTGGCTTTGGTGCTCCTGCAGGCTAACACGAGGGCAGCTTCTTCCACTATGAGAGCGTTTCTAGCGTAAATGGATCGGTTGACCATCGTCTCGTAGTTCTCATCTATTACAGCGATTAACATCGCCCCTTCAAGGCTTAAGACCGCATCGCAGTAGGCAATTTGACTACAGTCTACCCCTTGTAGTATTTTTGTTCTAACTTTGCCTATATGTGCCCTGCGCTTCTTGTTGTGCGCTGGGTGCATATTCTCCGGAATTGGATCGAGCTTCAGTCTGTTTTAAACCTGAAGATCTGTTTAAGCTGCCATGTATGATCGCTCCTTCTGGTTTTCCCCTATTCTGGGCGGGAAGGGGATATTTCTTCCCGCTCTATTGTGAGTCTTCAGAGTTTAGCCTTCCTCACCGCTTTGGCTTTTTCCCTTCCCGCGTTATGTACGCCCGCTTTCAACAGCTTCTCGTTTGAGACACTGGTGAGAATGACGCGCACTCGAATAATTTTGTCTTACTCGTATGCGACCACAATCTCGTGCCGGAACTGAGCGCGGAGTCAACGACGGTCTGGCGGAGCTACACGGCTGTCTGCCTGCCGGATTTGACGTCACTCACATTGAACACAGGCCTGATTTTTTAGCCGTTGCCGTTGCCGGTGCTTCGGACGACGGCAGTTGTGAAGGTTTTCTAATTCTTTTTCTGCCTTCTTTCGTTTCTTTCTTTCTTTTCTTTCTTTCTTTTCTTTTTTCATTCTGTTCCTCTCCTTTCTCAATGCTCCTCTGTACGCACTAGGCAACGGTGCGGTCATCTGCTACAGCCAATTTGCAGGCCCGTGTATTTTCGTTTCCCCCTTCCGACATCAGTCCCATTCACTGGTTCTAAAAGGTAGCCGGCTCCAGATAATAAGTTTTAGGGTGTAAATCGAAGACGACAGGCCGAATCTGCCCACCCTACTAATGTACGTATGTTTTCTTTGGAAAATCGGAAAGTAAGAAGGTAATGTGACCTTGGTGCATTCAAGTGTAAGTTTGCACCCGAAAGCGACAAAACGTGTCTTCGTTTGCCCATGGACTAGCTTAAACAAAAAGAAAAAAAAAACGGAATTAAACTGCCTTGTTACGTAGCGGGTCTGCTCATAACACAAAGATTAAGCATCCCCCAAATTCAAACCATCTAAGTTTGCTGAACCACACTCATCATAGCTTTCTATCGTGTCACTAGCTTCAAGCCATGCTCATACCCCTTCCCCCCCTCCCCCAATTTTATTTCTCTTTTGGTCAATGTAGGGACGTCGGCCTGGTCTGAGGCCAGCTGATGTAGCCCAGTGGTTAAGATGCCGGGCTACGGTTTCGTAGTACCCGTGTTCGATCTCGACCGCCGTCGCCTGCGTTTCGGCGGAGGCGACACGAAGAGGCACCCGTGTTCTGTGTGATGTCAGCGGACGTTAAAATCACCACTCGTAGCCATTACTCCTAGCCATAACTGCGACATCTTTCTTTTTTTCCGCTTTCAATCCCACCTTCTGATCTTCCCTTACAGTGTGGTCAGGTGACCACAGAAGACGTGCTCATGAGGCAATTATACACATAAGAAGCTAAAGCTACCTATTCCAATTATAATTTCTAGCGATGCTCTTTCGCTTATATCGTCCGTCTTTACGACATTAAAATGTGTCTTCGTTTAAAATATATAATTGTGATCAGGTTTGCTTGTTACCTATCACAGTATCAGCAGCGAAAGGCAGGTTCAAAAGAATTCGGGCAGCAGCGAAGTGGGAGTTAAGAAGAATTGTGGCTGCCAAAAAGATCCGATTTCAAATTGTAGTCCGTAAAGATATATCTTGTTGCCGCACTACAGCAGGTTGCGTAGCATACCACGGGATGCGTTCCTCACAACAAGCAGTAAGAGCCGTTATAGTTCCCTCCTGTCGCATTATGGCAAACATCTGGCTGTTGGAAAGTATACATCATAAAATTTCCGACATCCTTACGCATTGCATTCCTTAAGTAAATTCATTGTCGCAGCAATGCCAGTGATGTGGAATTTTTGTGAATTCTTTGAGTGCGTCTGCAGTGCGTCTGCAGACGTTAATCGTACGTGATTAGTATGTCATGTCACTGCCCTATGAATGAAGAGTACAGCCGGGAAGTGCATGTAAGGAAACGATAAAAATCCAGAGCTTTAAGTCCTACGCACACATGTCTACCGTCATCCTTAATATTACGGTTCAAAATTTGCATTTGAAGCAAGTGTGCGCAACCTATGCGCTAATTTATGTTTTTAGATTCGTTATCCTCAACATCTCTGACTGAGAGCTCATTGGAAGTAGAAAACGCGGTAAATGAAATCAAATTATTGCTTATCTTTGAAGATAAATTTTCAGTTCCAATTACGCACAAAAACGTCAGTCGGTTTACAGCTTTTTAAGACAGACTGCGTTTCTCAGTTTTTTTACCTCCTTACCTTCCTTCAATTTTGTTATGGAATACCAATACTCAAATTCGGGGTTATGATGCACATAGTCTGCAGGAATTCAAGATTTCCCTCACGAAAACCGCTATTATTTAATGAAGTCGCCGTTAGAAAGACGTGCATTGAAATATTCGTTAGCCGAGCCAAAACCCATCTATCGACTAGCCGACTAGTTCACCGCAGTCAAAAGGAAGTAACGTTGATCCATGAAAGTGAGAAATTTGCCTTGCAAACATTTGTCAAACTGTTTCGTTCATTAAGCGCTGGCTCCGAGCAGGGGCTCATACATAACGATGTTGTATGTACCTGACCTTGAAGATTAGTTCCTTCGAGCTCATGAGAACCTGAACCCTTTTGCAGCCAGGACTTCCAGAATTGAATAACCGACTTTGTAAACAACCCGGAGGCACGCACCAAGATCAAAGGCGAGATCCTTGATAGAAGTGCTTCTGCTTTCAGCAGCAAACCTCCCAGAAAGGGAATGCCACAAAACGGAAATCAAAGCGCAGAGAATAATTGCGAGTACAAAGAGCGGCCGACGAGAAGAATACTCTCAACTCTCACAGCTGCCGTGCGGGCTAGCCTACAAATCCAATAATTACACCGGCACACGCCTCGCTCTCGTTACCGGCATTAAGAGGTTGCTGGGGTCTGCGTTGTTTTCTGCCCAGACCTTATTTCTGTCTTAGGCAATGCGTTAGGCTAAGCTGCTTGGTGCCTTGTGACACGGTATTTATTAATTTTCATTCTTTGACAAAATTTTCAGAACGGCTTTTTTCACGCGATAGCACTAATAGAAAGGTGAGAAATCTGCATATGAAATCATCTATTATTTCTGAATTTTTATTATAACTCTAATGTTACTCTAATGAGACCCTCCTGATCTTCGCCAATTGTTTGCCACTGCCGAACCGTTTCTAGTGTACTCCTCTTTCATAAGATATTGGGCGCGAGCGCCACCACTAGAGCGAACGGCGCTAGCGTCGACCTAGGGGTGCAAGTGGGATCACGTGACGTCTCTTACTGCTGCTCTTGTCTTTGCTATTTTTGTTGCTTATTTCCATTTCGCACATCACAGTGTGGGTGCTTTTTGTTCTCCTAAGGGTATCCGAAGGACGGTAAAAGATGAACAGGATGCCACCTATCGTAGAACATAGTTTCACGAGGAGTAACTCGATTTAGAAGCGAAGTCAAAATTCAGGGTAGACAGTAAAGAGGCCAGGGCCAAATGTGATATCCAGTGGTCGCCATGGTGTTGTGGTGACAGGCTCTATATAGCAGACTATACATTAGTATAACAGAGAGCTACACTGATGAGATGTTGTGCTTACAATGCTAAGATTAAAACAAACCAAAGCACGGAACGGTTCTGGACCTCCGCCGTAAGCAGAGGTATCGCTCTGAAGTTCTTGACAGGAGTCGAATTTCCTACAACGTACTAAAAAAAATTACCGACGATTACGTTACTTCCTAATGCGAAATTTGAGCGCAGCAAATAAGCTGTTTCACCTTTTCGATAGATTGAGGCAAAGAAATCGAGCAACACATGTATGCGCTATCACAGAATTTTTTTTTATTTGTCACACGTATTCCTTTAACAAAGACTCCACTAACAGTTCTTGACAGTCATGAAGGAAGCTTTGTGGTCGGAGAAACAGACTGATATATGTTCGACTCGCCGCTGGGCCTCGGCTCTGGCAGCTCGTTCAGCAGCAGCAGCAGCAGCAGCAGCAGCAGCAGCAGCAGCAGCAGCAGCAGCAGCAGCAGCAGCAGCAGCAGCAGCAGCAGCAGCAGCAGCAGCAGCAGCAGCAGCAGCAGCAGCAGCAGCAGCAGCAGCAGCAGCAGCAGCAGCAGCAGCAGCAGCAGCAGCAGCAGCAGCAGCAGCAGCAGCAGCAAGCAGCAGCAGCAGCAGCAGCAGCAGCAGCAGCAGCAGCAGCAGCAGCAGCAGCAGCAGCAGCAGCAGCAGCAGCAGCAGCAGCAGCAGCAGCAGCAGCAGCACAGCAGCAGCAGCAGCAGCAGCAGCAGCAGCAGCAGCAGCAGCAGCAGCAGCAGCAGCAGCAGCAGCAGCACAGCAGCAGCAGCAGCAGCAGCAGCAGCAGCAGCAGCAGCAGCAGCAGCAGCAGCAGCAGCAGCAGCAGCAGCAGCAGCAGCAGCAGCAGCAGCAGCAGCAGCAGCAGCAGCAGCAGCAGCAGCAGCAGCAGCAGCAGCAGCAGCAGCAGCAGCAGCAGCAGCAGCAGCAGCAGCAGCAGCAGCAGCAGCAGCAGCAGCAGCAGCAGCAGCAGCAGCAGCAGCAGCAGCAGCAGCAGCAGCAGCAGCAGCAGCAGCAGCAGCAGCAGCAGCAGCAGCAGCAGCAGCAGCAGCAGCAGCAGCAGCAGCAGCAGCAGCAGCAGCAGCAGCAGCAGCAGCAGCAGCAGCAGCAGCAGCAGCAGCAGCAGCAGCAGCAGCAGCAGCAGCAGCAGCAGCAGCAGCAGCAGCAGCAGCAGCAGCAGCAGCAGCAGCAGCAGCAGCAGCAGCAGCAGCAGCAGCAGCAGCAGCAGCAGCAGCAGCAGCAGCAGCAGCAGCAGCAGCAGCAGCAGCAGCAGCAGCAGCAGCAGCAGCAGCAGCAGCAAGCACAGCAGCAGCAGCAGCAGCAGCAGCAGCAGCAGCAGCAGCAGCAGCAGCAGCAGCAGCAGCAGCAGCAGCAGCAGCAAGCAGCAGCAGCAGCAGCAGCAGCAGCAGCAGCAGCAGCAGCAGCAGCAGCAGCAGCAGCAGCAGCAGCAGCAGCAGCAGCAGCAGCAGCAGCAGCAGCAGCAGCAGCAGCAGCAGCAGCAGCAGCAGCAGCAGCAGCAGCAGCAGCAGCAGCAGCAGCAGCAGCAGCAGCAGCAGCAGCAGCAGCAGCAGCAGCAGCAGCAGCAGCAGCACAGCAGCAGCAGCAGCAGCAGCAGCAGCAGCAGCAGCAGCAGCAGCAGCAGCAGCAGCAGCAGCAGCAGCAGCAGCAGCAGCAGCAGCAGCAGCAGCAGCAGCAGCAGCAGCAGCAGCAGCAGCAGCAGCAGCAGCAGCAGCAGCAGCAGCAGCAGCAGCAGCAGCAGCAGCAGCAGCAGCAGCAGCAGCAGCAGCAGCAGCAGCAGCACAGCAGCAGCAGCAGCAGCAGCAGCAGCAGCAGCAGCAGCAGCAGCAGCAGCAGCAGCAGCAGCAGCAGCAGCAGCAGCAGCAGCAGCACAGCAGCAGCAGCAGCAGCAGCAGCAGCAGCAGCAGCAGCAGCAGCAGCAGCAGCAGCAGCAGCAGCAGCAGCAGCAGCAGCAGCAGCAGCAGCAGCAGCAGCAGCAGCAGCAGCAGCAGCAGCAGCAGCAGCAGCAGCAGCAGCAGCAGCAGCAGCAGCAGCAGCAGCAGCAGCAGCAGCAGCAGCAGCAGCAGCAGCAGCAGCAGCAGCAGCAGCAGCAGCAGCAGCAGCAGCAGCAGCAGCAGCAGCAGCAGCAGCAGCAGCAGCAGCAGCAGCAGCAGCAGCAGCAGCAGCAGCAGCAGCAGCAGCAGCAGCAGCAGCAGCAGCAGCAGCAGCAGCAGCAGCAGCAGCAGCAGCAGCAGCAGCAGCAGCAGCAGCAGCAGCAGCAGCAGCAGCAGCAGCAGCAGCAGCAGCAGCAGCAGCAGCAGCAGCAGCAGCAGCAGCAGCAGCAGCAGCAGCAGCAAGCAGCAGCAGCAGCAGCAGCAGCAGCAGCAGCAGCAGCAGCAGCAGCAGCAGCAGCAGCAGCAGCAGCAGCAGCAGCAGCAGCAGCAGCAGCAGCAGCAGCAGCAGCAGCAGCAGCAGCAGCAGCAGCAGCAGCAGCAGCAGCAGCAGCAGCAGCAGCAGCAGCCAGCAGCAGCAGCAGCAGCAGCAGCAGCAGCAGCAGCAGCAGCAGCAGCCAGCAGCAGCAGCAGCAGCCAGCAGCAGCAGCAGCAGCAGCAGCAGCAGCAGCAGCAGCAGCAGCAGCCAGCAGCCAGCAGCAGCAGCCCAGCAGCAGCAGCCAGCAGCAGCAGCAGCAGCAGCAGCAGCAGCAGCAGCAGCAGCAGCCAGCAGCAGCAGCAGCAGCAGCAGCAGCAGCAGCAGCAGCAGCAGCAGCCAGCAGCAGCAGCCAGCAGCAGCAGCAGCAGCAGCAGCAGCAGCCAGCAGCAGCAGCAGCAGCAGCAGCAGCAGCAGCAGCAGCAGCAGCAGCCAGCAGCAGCAGCAGCCAGCAGCAGCAGCAGCCAGCAGCAGCAGCCAGCAGCAGCAGCAGCCAGCAGCAGCAGCCAGCAGCAGCAGCAGCAGCAGCAGCAGCAGCAGCAGCAGCCAGCAGCAGCAGCCAGCAGCAGCAGCAGCCAGCAGCAGCAGCCAGCAGCAGCAGCAGCAGCAGCAGCAGCAGCAGCAGCAGCAGCAGCAGCCAGCAGCAGCAGCCAGCAGCAGCAGCAGCAGCAGCAGCAGCAGCAGCAGCAGCAGCAGCAGCAGCAGCAGCAGCAGCAGCAGCAGCAGCAGCAGCAGCAGCAGCAGCAGCAGCAGCAGCAGCAGCAGCAGCAGCAGCAGCAGCAGCAGCAGCAGCAGCAGCAGCAGCAGCAGCAGCAGCAGCAGCAGCAGCAGCAGCAGCAGCAGCAGCAGCAGCAGCAGCAGCAGCAGCAGCAGCAGCAGCAGCAGCAGCAGCAGCAGCAGCAGCAGCAGCAGCAGCAGCAGCAGCAGCAGCAGCACAGCAGCAGCAGCAGCAGCAGCAGCAGCAGCAGCAGCAGCAGCAGCAGCAGCAGCAGCAGCAGCAGCAGCAGCAGCAGCAGCAGCAGCAGCAGCAGCAGCAGCAGCAGCAGCAGCAGCAGCAGCAGCAGCAGCAGCAGCAGCAGCAGCAGCAGCAGCAGCAGCAGCAGCAGCAGCAGCAGCAGCAGCAGCAGCAGCAGCAGCAGCAGCAGCAGCAGCAGCAGCAGCAGCAGCAGCAGCAGCAGCAGCAGCAGCAGCAGCAGCAGCAGCAGCAGCAGCAGCAGCCAGCAGCAGCAGCAGCAGCAGCAGCAGCAGCAGCAGCAGCAGCAGCAGCAGCAGCAGCAAGCAGCAGCAGCAGCAGCAGCAGCAGCAGCAGCAGCAGCAGCAGCAGCAGCAGCAGCAGCAGCAGCAGCAGCAGCAGCAGCAGCAGCAGCAGCAGCAGCAGCAGCAGCAGCAGCAGCAGCAGCAGCAGCAGCAGCAGCAGCAGCAGCAGCAGCAGCAGCAGCAGCAGCAGCAGCAGCAGCAGCAGCAGCAGCAGCAGCAGCAGCAGCAGCAGCAGCAGCAGCAGCAGCAGCAGCAGCAGCAGCAGCAGCAGCAGCAGCAGCAGCAGCAGCAGCAGCAGCAGCAGCAGCAGCAGCAGCAGCAGCAGCAGCAGCAGCAGCAGCAGCAGCAGCAGCAAGCAGCAGCAGCAGCAGCAGCAGCAGCAGCAGCAGCAGCAGCAGCAGCAGCAGCAGCAGCAGCAGCAGCAGCAGCAGCAGCAGCAGCAGCAGCAGCAGCAGCAGCAGCAGCAGCAGCAGCAGCAGCAGCAGCAGCAGCAGCAGCAGCAGCAGCAGCAGCAGCAGCAGCAGCAGCAGCAGCAGCAGCAGCAGCAGCAGCAGCAGCAGCAGCAGCAGCAGCAGCAGCAGCAGCAGCAGCAGCAGCAGCAGCAGCAGCAGCAGCAGCAGCAGCAGCAGCAGCAGCAGCAGCAGCAGCAGCAGCAGCAGCAGCAGCACAGCAGCAGCAGCAGCAGCAGCAGCAGCAGCAGCAGCAGCAGCAGCAGCAGCAGCAGCAGCAGCAGCAGCAGCAGCAGCAGCAGCAGCAGCAGCAGCAGCAGCAGCAGCAGCAGCAGCAGCAGCAGCAGCAGCAGCAGCAGCAGCAGCAGCAGCAGCAGCAGCAGCAGCAGCAGCAGCAGCAGCAGCAGCAGCAGCAGCAGCAGCAGCAGCAGCAGCAGCAGCAGCAGCAGCAGCAGCAGCAGCAGCAGCAGCAGCAGCAGCAGCAGCAGCAGCAGCAGCAGCAGCAGCAGCAGCAGCAGCAGCAGCAGCAGCAGCAGCAGCAGCAGCAGCAGCAGCAAGCAGCAGCAGCAGCAGCAGCAGCAGCAGCAGCAGCAGCAGCAGCAGCAGCAGCAGCAGCAGCAGCAGCAGCAGCAGCAGCAGCAGCAGCAGCAGCAGCAGCAGCAGCAGCAGCAGCAGCAGCAGCAGCAGCAGCAGCAGCAGCAGCAGCAGCAGCAGCAGCAGCAGCAGCAGCAGCAGCAGCAGCAGCAGCAGCAGCAGCAGCAGCAGCAGCAGCAGCCAGCAGCAGCAGCAGCAGCAGCCAGCAGCAGCAGCAGCAGCAGCCAGCAGCAGCAGCAGCAGCCAGCAGCAGCAGCAGCAGCAGCAGCAGCAGCAGCAGCCAGCAGCAGCAGCCAGCAGCAGCAGCCAGCAGCAGCAGCCAGCAGCAGCAGCAGCAGCAGCAGCCAGCAGCAGCAGCCAGCAGCAGCAGCCAGCAGCAGCAGCCAGCAGCAGCAGCCAGCAGCAGCAGCCAGCAGCAGCAGCAGCCAGCAGCAGCAGCCAGCAGCAGCAGCCAGCAGCAGCAGCAGCCAGCAGCAGCAGCCAGCAGCAGCAGCAGCCAGCAGCAGCAGCAGCCAGCAGCAGCAGCCAGCAGCAGCAGCAGCCAGCAGCAGCAGCCAGCAGCAGCAGCAGCCAGCAGCAGCAGCAGCCAGCAGCAGCAGCCAGCAGCAGCAGCAGCCAGCAGCAGCAGCCAGCAGCAGCAGCCAGCAGCAGCAGCCAGCAGCAGCAGCCAGCAGCAGCAGCCAGCAGCAGCAGCCAGCAGCAGCAGCCAGCAGCAGCAGCCAGCAGCAGCAGCCAGCAGCAGCAGCAGCAGCAGCAGCAGCAGCCAGCAGCAGCAGCCAGCAGCAGCAGCAGCAGCAGCAGCAGCCAGCAGCAGCAGCAGCAGCAGCAGCCAGCAGCAGCAGCAGCCAGCAGCAGCAGCAGCCAGCAGCAGCAGCAGCCAGCAGCAGCAGCAGCCAGCAGCAGCAGCAGCCAGCAGCAGCAGCAGCCAGCAGCAGCAGCAGCAGCAGCAGCAGCAGCAGCAGCAGCAGCAGCAGCAGCAGCAGCCAGCAGCAGCAGCAGCAGCAGCAGCAGCAGCAGCAGCAGCAGCAGCAGCAGCAGCAGCAGCAGCAGCAGCAGCAGCAGCAGCAGCAGCAGCAGCAGCAGCAGCAGCAGCAGCAGCAGCAGCAGCAGCAGCAGCAGCAGCAGCAGCAGCAGCAGCAGCAGCAGCAGCAGCAGCAGCAGCAGCAGCAGCAGCAGCAGCAGCAGCAGCAGCAGCAGCAGCAGCAGCAGCAGCAGCAGCAGCAGCAGCAGCAGCAGCAGCAGCAGCCAGCAGCAGCAGCCAGCAGCAGCAGCCAGCAGCAGCAGCCAGCAGCAGCAGCCAGCAGCAGCAGCCAGCAGCAGCAGCCAGCAGCAGCAGCCAGCAGCAGCAGCCAGCAGCAGCAGCCAGCAGCAGCAGCCAGCAGCAGCAGCCAGCAGCAGCAGCCAGCAGCAGCAGCCAGCAGCAGCAGCCAGCAGCAGCAGCCAGCAGCAGCAGCCAGCAGCAGCAGCCAGCAGCAGCAGCCAGCAGCAGCAGCAGCAGCAGCAGCAGCAGCAGCAGCAGCAGCAGCAGCAGCAGCAGCAGCAGCAGCCAGCAGCAGCAGCCAGCAGCAGCAGCCAGCAGCAGCAGCAGCAGCAGCAGCCAGCAGCAGCAGCCAGCAGCAGCAGCAGCCAGCAGCAGCAGCAGCCAGCAGCAGCAGCAGCCAGCAGCAGCAGCAGCCAGCAGCAGCAGCAGCCAGCAGCAGCAGCAGCCAGCAGCAGCAGCAGCCAGCAGCAGCAGCAGCCAGCAGCAGCAGCAGCCAGCAGCAGCAGCAGCCAGCAGCAGCAGCAGCAGCAGCCAGCAGCAGCAGCAGCCAGCAGCAGCAGCAGCAGCAGCAGCAGCAGCAGCAGCAGCAGCAGCAGCAGCAGCAGCAGCAGCAGCAGCAGCAGCAGCAGCAGCAGCAGCAGCAGCAGCAGCAGCAGCAGCAGCAGCAGCAGCAGCAGCAGCAGCAGCAGCAGCAGCAGCAGCAGCAGCAGCAGCAGCAGCAGCAGCAGCAGCAGCAGCAGCAGCAGCAGCAGCAGCAGCAGCAGCAGCAGCAGCAGCAGCAGCAGCAGCAGCAGCAGCAGCAGCAGCAGCAGCAGCAGCAGCAGCAGCAGCAGCAGCAGCAGCAGCAGCAGCAGCAGCAGCAGCAGCAGCAGCAGCAGCAGCAGCAGCAGCAGCAGCAGCAGCAGCAGCAGCAGCAGCAGCAGCAGCAGCAGCAGCAGCAGCAGCAGCAGCAGCAGCAGCAGCAGCAGCAGCAGCAGCAGCAGCAGCAGCAGCAGCAGCAGCAGCAGCAGCAGCAGCAGCAGCAGCAGCAGCAGCAGCAGCAGCAGCAGCAGCAGCAGCAGCAGCAGCAGCAGCAGCAGCAGCAGCAGCAGCAGCAGCAGCAGCAGCAGCAGCAGCAGCAGCAGCAGCAGCAGCAGCAGCAGCAGCAGCAGCAGCAGCAGCAGCAGCAGCAGCAGCAGCAGCAGCAGCAGCAGCAGCAGCAGCAGCAGCAGCAGCAGCAGCAGCAGCAGCAGCAGCAGCAGCAGCAGCAGCAGCAGCAGCAGCAGCAGCAGCAGCAGCAGCAGCAGCAGCAGCAGCAGCAGCAGCAGCAGCAGCAGCAGCAGCAGCAGCAGCAGCAGCAGCAGCAGCAGCAGCAGCAGCAGCAGCAGCAGCAGCAGCAGCAGCAGCAGCAGCAGCAGCAGCAGCAGCAGCAGCAGCAGCAGCAGCAGCAGCAGCAGCAGCAGCAGCAGCAGCAGCAGCAGCAGCAGCAGCAGCAGCAGCAGCAGCAGCAGCAGCAGCAGCAGCAGCAGCAGCAGCAGCAGCAGCAGCAGCAGCAGCAGCAGCAGCAGCAGCAGCAGCAGCAGCAGCAGCAGCAGCAGCAGCAGCAGCAGCAGCAGCAGCAGCAGCAGCAGCAGCAGCAGCAGCAGCAGCAGCAGCAGCAGCAGCAGCAGCAGCAGCAGCAGCAGCAGCAGCAGCAGCAGCAGCAGACGGAGGACTTCCACCGGTCGTCTCGCTCATGGCTCAGAAAGAACTGGCAGATAATTTCGCAGTGGCGAACGGCAGCGGCAATTTCGGCTCGGGCGGTGCACATATACAGATCCGCCGCCACCGATCTGGCTCTCTGATTGCCATCGCACAGGGGTTGCATCGGAGGAGGAGCGAAGAAAGGAATTAAGTTCGAGCCGGCGCTTTGACAACCGGAGACTCGCAGGAAGAGGGGGGAGGGGGGCGGCGTGTACATCCAGCGGCAAACGATGGGGGCAGAAGCGCGCGCAGCAAGCGGACAACGCGATAAAGGGAGGAGGGAAGAGATAGCAGCGACTGACTGATAAAGAAAAAAAGCTTTCTCTTTAGACTGTGCCTTGACGCCTGCGCACAGCAAGTAACGGACATTTCACCGACAAGGTTCTCTTTCGCTGCGTATAGCAGATGCAGGCACGACCTTTGAGTTATGTTAACTAAGAAATGAAGATATTGAAAGTGACCGCTTGATATTTAGAGGCAGGTATAATGATCACATCAAACAAAGTGTTGGTATCAAAAGTAAGGTTAGGAGGAATATACATAACGAAGAAAAACATCGTACACCTGAAAGCTTCAAAGTACAGCTGCACACCGTTTCATGGATCTTATTGCGCGACACTGGCACACTTTCGGAGCCCGTTAACATAGTCGTGCAATGCTTTCACTAGCTCTATAAATGTGAGTACAACAGGGCTGAGTCTCACATTCAAGGTCCCTTCCATAAAAAGCAAAAGTGTGGTGAATGTTACGTAATACTAGAGAGTGACCAAGCGCTATTCCTGGATTCGAAGCACAACAGCAGTGCCATCTATAGATGCTGTATAGAGGCTGCGATTGTGTAATGACAGTAAAATTATCACGGTGTTAAAGGTGATACTACATATTACTGAAATTGCACCTTTCCTACCCATTTAACGAAATTGTTGATATGGTGAAACATCATCTTAAGCTGTTCTGATTTAGCAGGGTGAACAATTTACAGCCACTGCCGCGAGGTTATCACTGCTGCTTTAACGGGTTTGATTATTTGCTTGCTTTTAATATGTATGATCCCCACACTCCTTTGTTATTAGTTTGGATGCACTACCCGGAGCTTGCGAGCATAGCAATAATATCTTATTCTTGTATGTTGAACGCTTGTATGATCACTAGTAGGCCTTGCACAACATAAAAATAGAAAAACATGATTACCTTTCTATTACTTCAGAATAGATGAAGCATGAAATAATTCCGGATTACGTGGCGGCCTTGTAACCTTAGAGAGCTGCTGCGTAATTATTGCACTGTCGGCATGACGAGCAGTCTTCTGCTGTAGCGTGTGACAACCAATGCGATCGCTGTCTGCAAGCCGCTTCCGACTTATGCACGCTTCTTTTCATCAGGCTCGATTGCTTCCCCATGCGGAGGATTCATAAGTTGGCCACATTTTAGGGGCAGCCTACCTAAATTTAGAAATCACCACTAAGCTGGCCCTATCAAATTATTGGACACCAAATTCTGCCAAATTGGACCGATTCAAGTGTTGGGAATCTGGTGCGGGAAATGATGGGCTGCTCTCTAAATTTAGAAAACATTCCTCACTTGGCCCTAGTCCAAGTAGGCTGTAATTTTAGTTAAATGTGGAAGAAATCAAAAGTTGGGAGTCGAGCGACGAAACTCGCACATCCAAAAAAAGGAGCTCAGTTTTGGATGTGCGAGCAGACACTTTTTCGCACGCCCGCCGATTCTGTACGAGAGCTTAGAGAACGGAAAACTCGTCTCGTTAAATCTCTTTAGCTGTCCGGATTCTCCCTTTTCGTTCATGAATCCTGTCTCTTGGTCCTGGCTGAAGGTCATTTCAAGGTCGCCGATAATGAGACCTAAACGACTCCACACCTTTAAAATGGCTCATGAAAACAAGTACTGAACGTCGTCTCTCTGTGCATTGCACTCAATGGTGTCCATTGACTTTAATCTGGGCGTCCAACTTGGTTACGTATGTTAAAATTATACCATGTTTGCTTCCTGCTGATTTTTGCATTATAATGACCTCACGACGCTGGATTTCCTTCAGAGGTTTCCAATTTAGCGGCTAGCTACAAACTTCATTGGTTTTCCCCATCTGGTTGAACTATTTGATGTTTCCATTACAAGGAGAATCGCTTTACGCGGTTTTGTATACGATTATTTCATTTGCAAAAGCTGTCGCCTCTGCTGCTGCAATCACTGTTGTGGTTATCCTTGCTTTCCCTGTAGCATAGTTGTGAGAAGAAAATATGTCAGAAAAATTACGCACGTTATTTGTATAAACTTTTATTCAGCCATTCTTTGTGCAGCATGAATGTGGCGCTCCAGTTCGCGCGTACAAGCGTTCCTTCGCTTGCAATGCGGTTTAGGCGTGCACTGAGAAGGGAGGCTCTGTTTCAAATTCCTACATAGAGCAACTTGCTATACTCATTTTTATTTATGAATCCTTCTGGGACGTGGAAGCGCTGCCAGCCACCTTGCCGAAACGCGCGGGTGTCAAGTTGCAGTCGTAGTTCGTTGGCAACATCGTTGCCGATCCGAGCCGGCGCGATGAAGATTTCGGAGACCATGCCCTGTCTATGTTATTCCGTGCGCCACACGCATGATGGCGCTACGCGCACGCCAAGCGAAGAGGAAGTAGAGCGGAAAAGTAATTTGCCACTCGCTTAACTGCGTGTTCTGCAATTCTACAATTTACATGCTCATAATTATTTTTATACGCCACAATACACTTCTCTACAAGAAGTTTCTGAGACAACACTGCAATCAATAGACGCGCCTTTGTCCATTTAAAACCATCTAGTTGGCGTGGTGGAGTGGTTAGCGTGCTCGTCTCGCGCCCAGGTGGCCCACGTTCGATTCCTCAGGTCGGCGATATTTCCTACTCGTTTTTATTTAATAATGCTTCTGGGATTTTTCGCTCACGACCAACGCCGGACTATACGCGGGACGGCGGCCGCCGACGACGACGACACCGACTTTCCTGCGACACGCGGTCCCACAGGTTGCTATGGTCAAAAATTTGCTGGACCCTTTAAATGTTTCCCTTCCTAGTATTCTACCCATACAAACCATCGGTTCATCTATTGAAATTGTCTTTGACGACATATTCCCGAATAATGCTAAAAACTTATCATTCGTTAATCTAAACGGATTATTAGAAGATCATTTAAGAAGCCTTTCTGCTAGTTTAGTAGTAGCTACTGACGCATCTCAAAGTAATGAAAAGGCGGGTGTAGGCATATATTGTCCACATTTAGACTGGTCTTTTTCTGTCCGGCTTCCGGACTTCACCCCAATTTTTGAAGCGGAGTTTCTGGCGGTGATACTCGCTTTACGGAAATTCGACTCCTCTTTTTCTCAAGTGGCTGTAATTTCCGACTCTATCCTTGTGCTTGTGCTCATCTCTCTCTTCGTCGGTGGATTCTGCAATAGTAAAAACCTTGGTCTCCCTGATCCCTAGACATTTGAAAATTGTACATATGGTATGGGTACCAGGCCACAGCAACGTGACTTTAAATGAATATGCTGACAATTTGGCAAAAGAGTCCCTTAATGGCCCCGTATTATCTATCCTTCCGGCGACAGCGTACATCACCACAGCGAAGTTTCGGAGAAACGTTCTATTAAATATGAAAAATGGACATCTTTTAAGATTTGATGACTACCTGCATCTAAATTATTTTTAGAATAGAAAATTATGTCATTCACGGCAACTTGATATTTCTCTAACCAGGCTGCGATGCCGTATCCCACCTTTAAATTTCTATCTTTACAGGTCTGGTTTGGCACTGTCTCCCGTCTGTGCATTTTGCGGTGAACAAGAAACATTAGATCACTTTTTATTGTTTTGCCGCCGCTTTCTATGTTGAGAAAACAGTTGATGGAAAGGCCATTGCAACAGCTTGGCCTTAAGTTTAAGCAGCCCGACATTGTTATCATTTGGCGCCACCATCCTTGGGCACAGTCACAGGTCTGTTTTTACCGCCATGCAAAATTTTTTACTGGACTTAAATCGTTTGCCTTGCTAAATATTTAAACATCACTTGTTCTACAATTTTAGTGTCAATCCCCCGTGAGTGTTACCACTTTTCATTTTATATTCCACTCATTTTCCGCTTTGTGTCCTTTCCTCTACCCCTCAAATCATTTTTTATGCAAGTATACTTAAAAAAATGATAAAAATAAAAAAAAAATAAAAAAAAAATTCTTTGCTACCCAATTCTTGGCCGATCCCCCTCTGTGGGTATGTGCCATAAATTATTTGGACAACAACAACAGCAACAACAGTAACGCTGCCGCGTTAAAAGGAAGCACTCCAAAAGCGCTTCGAGTCACTGAACTGATTGATTTATAGGAAGGGAAAAGGCGCGGCAACTGCCTCACTTGTTTTCTGTGGACACCTCAACCACGCTTTAAGGGAAGGGAGGAAAGTGGGAGTGAAAGCGGAAAGAGAGAAAGAGGAGCCGTAGTGGAGGGCTACGGAGTAATTTTGACCACCTGGGGATCTTTAACGTGCGCTGACATCGCACAGCACAAGGAAGCCTCTTCGTTTTGCCTTCATCGAAACGCAGCCGCCGAGGTCGGGTTCGAACCCGGGTACTCCGGCACAGTAGTCGGGCGTCTCACCACTGCACCACCCCGGCGGGGCAAGACAGCAAGGCAGTTGCATACATTGATGCGGCGAATGGGAAGTGGGGTGCGGTGGTAGCCTCGGTAGTCGACGGCCGAGGGTCCGTGGTCAGGAGTATCCGTGGCCTCCCTCTCCCAGGGTGGTAGACGCTGCGTGTGACTGCTTACGCGGATGACATTACGTTGTATCTGCGTGATGAAGCGAGCCTACTGCGCTGCCTTCATCTTTTTGACAGATACGGCAAGGTGTCTAGGGCTGCCCTCAATTTTTACAAAGCAAATATCTTTTAACTGCCATGCCAGAAGCGCGCCTTAATGGTGCCCTATCAATTACGCACAGCGACACCATCCGCATACTTGTCATTGAATATGAGGTACGTGGAATAGCAGCTTCAATGTAGACTTCCGTCTTAAACAGGGTGCGCAGCAAGATGACTAACACCAGTTGCCTTTGAACTACCCATGTTGGAGAAACGTTACCTTGAACACATTGTTTTCTACTTGCGAATATGGTAACTCGCACATGTAACGCATTCACCTCTCAGAATTTTGAGTTGCCTTCACTCTCGTGTAAGTTTATTTTTTTGGGCAGGTGCACGGAACTAGTATCCCGTGCAGCACTCGGGCAGCCACGTTCGAAGGGTGGGTTCACCTTTCCTTCTTTGCTTGTCTTCTGTCGGCTAATGGCTCTGCGCTACGTACCTTCTTCGTTTGCTGCAGTGTGATGAGTACCCAGTGCGGGTTTTTGCCTTATATTTTTTAGGCGCAAGTGTGAGGGAGCTTATCCCTGACATACCACTCAACAGGGGACCTCAAACTTTACGGATGCCTGTTTTTTATTTGTGTATGGTGGCATTTCGTCGCCACGCCCTGTCATGTGACCCTTCCTTAGACATCTCGACGAACAGAGTAGTACAGTCAATGGGAACGTTACTACGTCCACTGGTGCCTGCGAAACGTTGGCGAAAGGCAGGTTCCATTTGATGTTTACCGCTCATAATGTCGTTTATGCCAGGGCACTTACGTGACTTTATGTGGCTTTTGCAGTGGGAGGTTTTGCCTACACGAAATCGGCTGTAACGACGGGGCTTTGTGTGGACAGCGCAGTGCCCAAACAACCCATTTCAAGAATCCAATTGTCACATGGCCCAGCAATGCGTCATTGCTCGTGTTTTTTGGAGGGTTGTTCATGCCGG
Source organism: Amblyomma maculatum (assembly GCF_055883805.1). Classification (NCBI taxonomy): domain Eukaryota; kingdom Metazoa; phylum Arthropoda; class Arachnida; order Ixodida; family Ixodidae; genus Amblyomma; species Amblyomma maculatum. The sequence goes on from NC_139349.1 coordinate 88,824,753, forward strand.
TTTCAGAAGTCTAGGTGTTAACCATCATCATCATCATCATCATCATCATCATCAGCCTGATTATACCCACTGCAGAGCGAAGGCCTCTCCCATATCTCTCCACTCAACCCGGTTCTGTGCTAGCTGCATCCACTTGACCCCTGCGAACTTCTTGATCTCATCCGCCCACCTAACTTTCTGCCGCCCCCTGCTACGCTTTCCTTCCCTTGGAATCCAGTTTGTTACCCTCAGCGACCATCGGTTATCCTCTCTTCGCACTACATGTCCTGCCCATGTCCATTTCTTCTTCTTAATTTTAACTAGAATGTCGTTAACTTGAGTTATTTCTCTGACCCACTCTGCACGCTTTCTATCTCTTAATGTTACCCCTACCATTTTTCGTTCCATAGCCCTCTGGCTTGTCCTCAACTTAAGTAGAACTCTCTTGGTTAGCCTCCACGTTTCAGCCCCATAGGTGAGTACAGGCAAGATGCAACTGTTGTATACTTTCCTCTTGAGCGATACCGGTAAGCTGCTAGTCATAATCTGCGAGTGCTTGCCAAATGCGCTCCATCCCAATCTTATTCTTCTTGTTATTTCCTTTTCATTGTCCGGATCTGCGGTTACTACCTGTCCTAAGTAGATATATTCGCCTACTACTTCCAGTATTTCGCTACCTAATGTAAACTCCTGTTCCTTCCCGAGGCTGTTGAACATTACCTTAGTCTTCTGCATATTGATTTTCAAGCCTACCTTTCTACTTTTCCTGTCTAGGTCATCAATCATTTTTCTTTGCAGTTCATCTCCCGAGTTGCTTAGCAAGGCAATGTCATCAGCAAATCGCAGATTACTGAGGTATTCTCCATCTACCCTTATCCCTAACTGCTCCCATTCCAAGTCTCTGAATACTTCCTCTAAACAAGCTGTGAATAGTACTGGGGAGATTGTGTCTCCTTGCCTAACACCTTTCTTTATGGGAATTTTGTTACTTTCTTTATGCAGAACTATGGTTGCTGTGCAGCCACTATATATATCTTCCAGCACTTTCACGTACGGCTCGTCTACCCCCTGATTTCGCAATGCCTGCATCACCGCCGAGGTTTCAACTGAGTCAAATGCTTTTTCGTAATCAATGAATGCTATGTATAAGGGCTGGTTATATTCCGCGCATTTTTCTATCACCTGATTGATGGTATGGATATGATCGATAGTAGAGTACCGTTTCCGAAACCCTGCTTGATCCTTTGCTTGATTGCAGTCTAAGGTTGTCCTGATTCTATTAGCGATTACCTTAGTAAATACCTTATACGTAACAGACAGTAAGCTGATTGGTCTGTAATTTTTAAGGTCCTTAGAGTCCCCTTTCTTGTGAATGAGGATAATGTTTGCATTCTTCCATGCTTCCGGTACCGTCGATGACACCAGGCACTGCGTATACAGGGTGGCCAGTTTTTCCAGCACGATATCCCCCCCGTCCTTCAGCAAATCTGTGGTTATCTGATCCTCTCCAGCTGATTTCCCCCTTTTCATAGTTTCTAGTGCTTTCTTGACCTCGTCCTTCGTCACTGGTGGAACGTCTGACTGTTTTTCCCTGACGCCAATCTCATTACGGTCCTGACTACTTTGGCTACTGTAGAGATCTGTATAGAACTCCTCGGCTACTTTGACTATCTTGTCCATATTAGTGATGACGTTGCCCGCCTTGTCCCTTATCGCATACATCTGGTTTTTGCCTATGCCCAATTTCTTCTTTACCGCTTTAAGGCTTCCCCCGTTCTTTACAGCATGCTCAATTTTCTCCATGTTATACTTCCTTATATCGGCCACCTTGCGCTTATTGATTAGCTTTGATATCTCGGCCAATTCGATCTGGTCTGTTGGATTGGAAGCTTTCATACTCTGTCGTTTCTTAATCAAATCTTTCGTCTCCTTAGACAGCTTACCGGTATCCTCTCTAACTATCATACCGCCTACTTCTACCGCGCACTCAGTAATGATATCTCTGAAATTATTGTTCCTTGCCTCTAGGCTAATGTCGCCATCCTCGGTTAGAGCTGCAAACCTATTCTGTAGCGAGATCCTGAACTCTTCTGCCCTCCCCCTCACCGCTAATTCGTTGATGAGTTTCTTTCTTACTAATCTATTGCGTTCCTTCTTCAGATTTAGGCTAATTCGGGACCTCACCATCCTGTGGTCACTACATCGAACTTTCCCGATTACCTCTACATCCTGCACAATGGCGGGGGTTGAACACATTATGAAGTCGATTTCATTTTTAGTCTCTCCGTTAGGACTTTTCCATGTCCATTTTCGGTTCTTCCGTTTGCTGAAGAAGGTATTCATGATTCGTAAGTTATTGCGCTCTGCAAACTCAACTAGTAACTCCCCCCTGCTATTCCTAGATCCAATGCCATAGTCACCTACTGCCTTGCCTCCTGCCTGTTTTTTCCCTACCTTGGCATTGAAGTCGCCCATTAGTACAGTATACTGCGTCTTTACTTTTCGCATTGCCGATTCTACATCTTCATAGAAGCTTTCAACTGCCTGGTCATCATAACTACATGTAGGTGCATAGGCCTGTACAACCTTCAGTTTATACCGCTTATTAAGCCTAATTACGATGCCTGCAACCCTCTCATTAATACTATAGAATTCATCTATATTACCCGCTATATACTTATTGACAAGGAAACCTACTCCTAGTTGTCGCCTCTCTGGTAAACCTCGATAACACAGTACATGCCCATCCTTCAGTACAGTATATGCCTCATTCGGCCTCCTAACCTCACTAAGCCCTATGACATCCCATTTCATGCCCTCTAGTTCCTCTAACAGCACTGCTAAACTAGCTTCACTAGCTAGGGTTCTAGCATTAAACGTTGCCAGGGTCAGTTTCCAATGGCGGCCTGACCAGCGGACAGGTGTTAACCGATTTCAGATAAATGGGAGATGTCCTCGCGGTCGCTTTGCACCCAACTGCTGATTGTAGCTGGCGCTTTCGCATTATGGCGCTATCGTTGTGAGGCTGTCGCATCGAGCCGATGCCGACGTGAGCTTTGACCGGTCCAGGCACGTCAACAAAAGGAGATCGTAAGCTTTCTGGCTGAGGAACTTTTTTACTTTGGGGAGCGACAGTTTCTTATGCTCTTGTCCTTTTCTTTCCGTGTCGGATGGACATGTCCGAATGCTTTTTAACCCACCTCGGTACCTGTAATATAATGTAAATATTTATGCCAACTCACTAATATATACATAGCTACCCACTTGTGCACTAAAACATATCGGATGGACGTGTCGGGTGGTTTTTAATACACCTTGGTACCCACAATATAATGCAAATATATATGTCCATTCACAACTGTTTAGATCGCAACACACATGTGCAATACATACTGTGCATACGATTCCTGTATATATTTATATCTATTTTGTTTGGCACATTATTCTACTCTGTCTATCATCATGTACATTGCGATTCAAAACTGTATATATCATCATCACGAACAGGTAAATTTTATTCTCTATTTAAATACTGATTTGTGATGTATTTGTTCGTTAGGATGTATTTTATGTGCACTTTCCTTTGTTCTTAATTATGCGCATTTCCTGTTTCGGTCATTTGTCGCCGCCGCTTTGTGAATGGCTAATGTGAATGTCGAATGTCTAATAAAATGTTTTCTTAACAGTTCACCTTGGTACTTGGAACATAGTGTAAAAAACTATGTCAGTTTACAGCTGCATATATCCCAAAACACATGTGTAATACACACTGTGCACGTGATTGCTGTATATGTTTGTACCTATATTTACTACCAAAGAATTGTACACTTTGTATAATTTATTTACAATGTCATTCAAAACTGTATATATCATTAAGATCTGGCAAATATTAATTTTTTTGGGAATGTAAATAGTATATTTTGATGTATTTCCTGGACATAAGGCATGTTATGTGCAGTGTCTCTTGTTGGTAACCGTGTACGTTTTTAGTTTTGGTTTTCGTCATCACACATGTCAATGTATAGTGTCTAATAAAACTTTTTTTAAGCAGTTTGATGGCCATCCGCTCTAAATTGCTGGAGACCTCAACTGTGTTTAGACCTGAACTGTGCGCTGATGGCCGAACGCTGCAGCACAGCGCATGCTTCGGGTTGCAACGCATTCTCTTTGCGCTGCAAGACACTTAAGAGATGCGTTTGAACCGACATGGCTCGAAACGCTATGCGCCAGCCGGCTGGACCGCGGATATGTCTCCTACGATCACTTGTGCAGTGTCGCAAAGTGCCGTGTTCTCGATCTCCATGCAGACGCCCAACACCGCGTTCGCCCTCTCCTTGCATCTATTCGCTTGGTCCGGAGAGCGCAGAGACTTGTGGCGCTTGGACATTTCGGCCATGCAAGATGTACAGAGTTTACGCGAATTTCAGGACGCCGTCTCCAAGTCACTCGCGTAGCCCTGGCTTCGGCCTCGAGGTTGGGACTCCCTGGAGGAGTATAGGGGCATGTGCATACGCGCCTGGGAGTCGCAAGCGGGAACGAGATCCGGCAGTTGTCAGGGACTGCTTGCGGCGCATCAGAAGAATAGGGGCTCGGCAATGACTGAAGCACAGGTCTACCTCCAGCTTTAGCGGGAATATTATTCACTCATTTTATGCCAACATTCCAGAACCGTCGTGCAATCAGCGGCTCTCAGGCATTCCATCACGGATCTAGAGGTGTGCATCAAGCAAAAGACGCAAAAGCCTCGGAATAGTGTCCAGGTACGTTTTGTCAGTTTTCAAGGAAGACAGGGAGAATAATTCCGAGAGGCTTGACATTCTGCAGCTTCTGCAGGAGCAGAAGCTGCTCGAAGCAGGAGAGGTGGCCGGATACGTGTTCCCAAAATTTCACCGCTCGGGAGAACGAGCTCCTAGCTAAAATGCAGTCTATAGACGCCACAATTGCTCGATTGCAACGGGAAAGAAAACTTTATTTATATCTCTATAACCCCCGTAAAAGCAACTTCACCATTACACCACGCGCCTTCATCCGCCACGCTAAGCGCTATACCCTCCAGCAGTAATGCAATGGAGACGGACAACCGCATTAACTTGAAAAGATCGGCTTCTTCGGATTAGGGTTCCGGACCGAAACGCACTGTGAAAGCGTTTAAAGATGACATCCCGCAACCGACTACCAAACCTAAGTCCACAGACAAGCTAAGATTAGAAATGAGCGCATTCGAGAACAAATTTAACGGTCTCGAGGAGAAAGTTAATATTCTCACACGCGAAGTAACTGAGGTGGGTACAAACATCGCTGGTCTTTTTCAGCAAGTAGTTCAGCGTTTCGTGGCCCTGGAGGCAAGCCGCAATATAATGCCGGCATCCGCGACCGCGCCGTAATTATCCCGCCCATGTCTCACCATGGCCTTTCGCAAGCAAACTGAGGTATGGCACTGGAACTGCAGGGAGTTCCGCAATAAACGGAGTAACAAGTTGTTTCACATCTAAAGCCAAGCTAAACAACCGCACGTAATAGCCCTTCAAGAAGCTAGCGCTCCGGTGAAATTACCGGGCTATAAAAGCGTTTACTCTCCCTTCGAATGCAAGGACGTTGCCGACAGTCTTATTCACAGCGACATTTGTTCAACGCAACATTACGGCTATACAACATACCACGTTTTAGCGAACAGTACACGCTACTTGAAATTGTGCCCCAAAAAAGGGTGAGGCAAATCTCTTTATACGTAACCTATAAAATTCATTGAAAGACAGGGGGTCAAGCATTCCCGACCTCCTGGTTAAAGCAACTCGCCCCGCCGCAGCACCCCAGCTCCTTGTGATGGGCGTTTTAATTTCCACCATTCAGCTTCAAGGGTACAATGCTGTGGCAGTTTATACAGAACCTGATCCTCACAATTCTTAACAATCCCCAAGAAATTACGCGGGTCGGCAACAGTGTTAGCGTAGATACCTCACCTGATCTCACACTAAACAAATACATTAGCGATGCCTGCTGGTCCAACACGAGAAACACACTAGGGAGCGACCATTCTATAATAGCTACGACATTTGACACAACATTGCACAAACTGCACCACATGCGCACACGCATCACCGACTGGGATAGGTTCTGACGCGTACGAGAGCAAACAGCCCCTAGTCAGATAAACAACCTAAAGGAGTGGATCGCTGCATTTAAAGAGGATGTCAAGACCACCACGGTTGAGACGCCAGCTGAAGAGCCGCACCAGACAACTCCAATTTCCTCCTTTTGTGGGAAGCGCTTGCCAGCCTACTAAAATGTTGGAAGATACAGAGACAGAATAGAAACCTACTCAAGCATATACAGCGAAACTCGAACGCCATATCGAAGCGTACACTATAGACCTGTAAGAAAAACAATTGGACCAAATCTGTGATAATATGAACGGGCAGTTTGGAAGCAAAAAGACATGGTTCTTCCTCCGACACCTGCTCGACCGTACACAGACAACGAGACCGGCTCACAAAATTGATTTACCAATACCAGGGCATGGATGTTGAGCTACTCGCCGAACTGTGAGCACACTACCTGAACAAGTCCCACACAGACCCCTTACGCGCATATCAGTTTCTCCCGAACGATGCCGTGGATGCCGACATAGCAGATGCCGAGGCCTGGTTTGTTCTCAGTCAGCTCCGTACCATCACCGCTGCGGGACCTGACGGAGTGTGAAACAAAACACTAAGAAATCGGACCACACGTCTGTCGCGGCCCTGACGGAACTAATAAACACCTACTGGAGAGAAGGCGAGATCCCTCAGGAATGGGGGCACGCGCTGGTCACCTTCATCCCAAAAGAGGGCAAGAAACTGTCCATCGAGAATCTGCGGCCCATCTCCCTCACTTCTTGCATCGTCAAGCTAATGGAACATGTCATCCTTGACCGACTGCAAAATTACTCGGAAGACCGCGCTTTACTTCCTCTAACAATGATTGGTTTCAGGGTAAACTTGTCACGCAGGGCGTGATGCTCCAGCTTAAGAAGGAGGTGCTGGATCCTCCACGTGGAACCGGGACGAAGGCGGCACTTGGACTAGACCTGAGAAAAGCCTTCGGCAACGTTTCGCAAGAGGCAATCCTAAATTATCTCTCTAAATTAGACCCGGGTGAACAGATATTTTAATCATGTCCGATCATTCCTATCCGAGCGAACAGCAGAGCTTACTCTAGGTAGCCTTAAATCGGGTCCCATTCCTCTGGGAAGCCGAGGCACACCACAAAACTCGATGCTCTCGCCTTTCCTTTTTAATATTGCACTCATTACACTTCCCCCAAGCTCGCTGCCCTGCCGAGGCTGAAGTACAATTTCTATGCGGACATCACCATGTTGGTAATCACGGGGAATGACGGCCAGATATGGGATACGCCGCAGCGGGCAGTCGACATAATCGAAACTTACGCGTCGAGAGCCGGCCTTGAATGCACGCATGCGAAATCGGAACTGCTGGTTCTCAGGGCCAAGCCGCGCGGACAAAATGCAAACTAGGTCCACCCAATCCCCTTGAATTATGTGTGAGAGGCCAACCGATCAGGGAGGTGGAAACCATGCGCCTATGTGGCATGCACATACAGAAAAATCGCAAAAAAGACCGGAACAATCAACAGACTCGCGGCCACGGTCAAGCAGACTGTACGACTCATCAGACGGATCTCCAACAAACAAAAAGAGTTGCAAGGAAAAGATCTCTGTCGATTAGTTCAGGCTTTCGTACTGAGCAAGATTGCCTACTTCCTCCCGTACCTGCAATTGCAGTTCGCGGAGAGAATGAAGGTCGAGGGACTAATCCGACAGGCCTAGAAGGCTGCCCTTGGGCTCCCGCACAGCACGTTTACGGAAAGGTTGCTGGCCCTTGGGATTCACAATATGCTATCGCAGCTGTGCGAGACACACCTGCATGAATGAAATAATCACAGCATGAATTCACAAAGAACGGTTATTGTATTCAGTTACTTGCAGCTGCAGTTAATGCCGTGGTTCCTAAATACAGAGGCAAATGTAAATGCACTGCGAACTCGGCACCATCCACCTCAGTCGCTTTTAGAAACAGGGAGAGGAGGAGAAAACACTGGGGGGGGGGGGGGGAGGGGTAAAGAAATGGCTCCTCTTAAAGAGCACGGAGCACATCAAAAGCTGCGAAAGGCCACTCTTTGTGCATGTGGTAAACAAAATGGTGATGGTAAAACGAAATGGCTCTGTCACATACCCACGCCTTTACGGTCAACACAGGTGCGGAATCCCCTTTAGTGTTACCCGTCGTCCCTCTATGAGGTTTTAGAACACAGTTAAAAGTTAGGCTGGTCAACCCGTGAAGTACGTGCACCGGTTTGTGACTAAGGAGTAAGTTCAAGAAAGTCACTATTTGTTAACAAACAATGGGATATTTATAGCTAGTAGTTCAAATTACACTGCATAACAATAGAACACAATAAAAAAAGTAGAAGACGGCTCGATAAAGCAGAAGATAAAAAAAACTGATAATGAAGAAAACACTGCGATAAAAGAAGACTAAAAAAACAAAGCAAGTATTCCAGATATAGTAAGTGCAAGAGTTAAACAGAAAACATCGTAAAATACTAAGCTGGATCAACGTTTAAAGAACGGATAAAGCTATATTCAAATAACCGGCAGTGTGTGGCAAAAAGGAATTCTTATTGCTTTCTTGTTCAATGATGCGTCGTAGTTGCAGAGTTCATCGCTTGCGGCGGCCGTACAAGATGAGGAGAAACAATGACTTGATCGCTGGATGGGTGAAAAAACAAGACACTTCCTCAGAGCGAGTACCCGCGAGAGTTGCTCGCTTGTCTGCAGAGCGCACTGCCGCGGGCGGGCTGAGGTCTGCCTTTTTATGCTCTCGGCTGGGTGCGCTGTGTCCCGTTGCGAAGGACGTGCGATGGACGATCGCTGCTCCGGAGAGTTACGTCGAAGCATGCTCGGAGGAGCGGGAGAGCCCGCCTTCTCCGCTCTATATGTGAGGCAGGAGATCCTGTATTATCCGCTCTATATGTGAGGCAGCTTGTGACACTGCCCCTTCTATTCATCCATAATATTCAACACGATAAGAATCACTAAAGGGCCCCATACCCTCTAGCTAGGCTAAATAGTTCAAACATTGCTTCGCCAAATTAGCAGTATTTAGCCCTGTATGAGTTTCTCCGTAATTTATTGGCTTTTGACAAACACAGATAATTGACGTTGCAAATCAGACACATAATGAGGCCTAATATAGGATGCGCACATGAAATTTCGAAGGTACAATCAAGTGGCATAAGCGCCATTTTGAAGTTTAAAAGTTGTAAATTATCAATGCACGTATTTCGTTTTAAAAACACAAATTGCTGCAAGGCATCAGCGATTCTTCCTGCACAACCCGGTTGGGTTGTGCGCGTGCTTCTCGGAACGAGTCTTCGTTGTTTTCTTTCGTTCAATAAACATTCAGTTGCTAGTCCAGCCTTTTCCTGTCATCTTCTTCCCTGTGTCTCGTCCTTTGGCTGGTAAATATGAAGGGTAAGAAACCCTGACACCCGATTTGAAGAAATAGAAGCGCTCCAGACTGTTATCAATGGAGCTCCATTTTATCTACTTTTTATATCAGGTGAAAGGGAGGGGAAAATTACTTCTCCTTATCTGGATCTGCGTGGGCAAACACCATGCTCGAGTAGCCCCGGAAAGCGTGCCTGGGACGGCTAGAACATTTTTGCATAGCAAGACATAAAATACCGCATACATATATCTTGATAACAAGATTGTGTGTATAATACACCGTATGTTTCCGCAAACCCGTAAGTCCGACGAAGACAATCGGGAAAAATAACCTCTTTGAACTAAGTTCTTTCAGCTTCTGACATTTTTTATTCTCTGTCGTTCAGCACCGCGTTCGCTGATGTCGGCCTATATCCCCACCACATTTTATTATTCTTCCTTTGGCGTATTTCCGCAAAATATGCCCAGCGTCGAGCATTGATTACAACCAAGGGGGCCACGGCAGACAAAAATGGCGGTTTCAGAACTACAGTTGCGCAAGCTTTAGGACTGAGTAGGACTAGAATGAAGGACATGACGGACCTGTATGAAGGACAAGAGGCCACAGTCAGAACTGGGCATGGTCTTACTGATTGGTTTCCGATTGAGAAATGAGTGAGGCAAGGCTGCATACTGTCACCCTGTCTATTTAACCTATATGCAGAGTGCATCATGAGGAAGGCCGGTCTGGACGAGTCCAGCTGGAGTGAAGATTGCTGGAAAACATATCAACAACCTTAGATATGCGGATGATACCACTTTAATGGCAGAAAGTGAAGTGGAACTTAAGAGACTTCTGATGCGCGTACAAGAATAGAGTGAGAAGTTTGAGCTTACATTGAACATTAAAAAGACAAAGATCATGGCGTCTTGCCCTATCAAGTCCTGGAACATCAATGGACAAGAAGTGGAAGCTGTGACAGATTTTCTCTTCTTGGACTCCAAGATTACCTCGGAAGGAGACTGCAGCCATGAAATTAAGAGACGCCTGCTTCTGGGAAAGGGGTTAGCCTTGACCGCCTAGTAAAGAGCAGAGACATTAGTCTGCCAACCAAGATCCGTATAACTCGTGCCATGGTCTTTCCAGTTGTGATGTATGGATGCGAGAGTTGGACTGTGAAAAAGGCTGACCGCCGAAGAATTGACGCGTTTGAATTGTGGTGCTGGCGAAGACTCTTGAGAGTTCTTTGGACTGCCAGAAAATCAAATCAGTCGATATTGTCGACCATAAACCCTGACTGCTCATTGGAGGGTCAAATTCTAAAGTTAAAGCTCAGCTACTTTGGTCATCTGATGAGAAGAGAGGAGTCGCTGGGGAAAGATTTGATGTTGGGAAAGGTTGAGGGTCGCCGGAGAAGGGGTAGTCAGCAAACGCGATGGTTAGATGGCATCCTCCAGATGAAGTTATGTGATGTTAGGAAGCTAGTGAGAGACCGGAAAGTGTGGCGTGACATGGGCCATAGGGTCACGAAGAGTCGGACACGACTTAACTGAACTGAGGACTAGAATGGGCA